>NW_017672908.1:56767-90549 GCF_001879085.1 Nicotiana attenuata
GAATTAAGAACTTGAAGTTCAATGATTTGATTCATTTGGTTTTGGGGTTGATTCCTCGATTTAGCGTTGTTTTGAGTGTTTCGAGGGTTCGAGTAGGCCCGCCTCGTGATTTCAGACTTGTCGGTATGTTCGGGCAGGGCACGGGAGCCCCGAGCGTCAAACGAGCGAGGCTCGAGTGAAGTTAGAATTTGGAAAATGACTGAAGCTTGCTGCTTCTGTCATAACCGCATCTGCGGTTCTTGGACCGCAGAAGCGGGACCGCAGATGCGGTCATTAGATCGCAGAAGCGGAGAAGGGGCAGGCCAGGGAAAACCGCAAAAGCGGCCTAGGGAACGCAGAAGCGGTTCCGCCTATGCGGCCCCCAGACCGTAGAAGCGGTCGAGCCCCAAATCCCAAAAGCCGCAGAAGCGGCCAAATTCCGCAGAAGCGGAAATACTTCCGCAGATGCGAAAATAACTGGGGGCAGAAGGGTTCATTTAATACGAACTCAAACTCATTTCTCTCATTTTTCACTCTACACTTACGCGATTTGGGTTCTTCCAAGAGAGGGTTTCCACATAACTTGGTAAGGTAAGTAATTTCCCTTCATCCTTAGCTTAAATACATGTATATTAGGTAGATTAAACACCAAAATTTAGTAAAAATCAAGGATTTAAGCTAGACCTAGGGTTTCAATAAAACTAAGAATTTATCATGAAAATTTGCCATGTAATGAACTAGAAATCATATATTTGTGATCCTTAGGTGATAGAGAACAACTTCCTTACGAAAAATCTCGGAATCCGGGCACGTGGGCTCGGGGTCGGAATTTAGGAAACTTGTGGGAAAGATTGGGAAATCACTTAAATAGTTAGAATTCAACCTTGTAAGCCTTTATTGACTAGTTCTTACTTCATTTTAATTAGTTTGTGCTCGTTCGGCTACGAATTGAGGGTTTGGGCTTGTTCTTGATATTGGAAGTGCGCTTCGGAGCGAGGTGAGTCTGCTTTCTAACCTTGTATGAGGGAATTGTCCCCATAGGATTATAAATGAGTAATTGTTGCTAAATGCGGAGGCTACGTACGTACTAGGTGACGAGAGTCCGTGCATAGCTACTATAATGTTAATTGTTTGGGTAGTTTAGGACCCACATCATGCCTAATTGGGGAATATCTATTATTTTATTGCCAATATGATCATTTATGATTTGCTAGAGACTTGAGGGAATGAAAAGTGAACATATGAGCTTATTGAGCCTTGGTAGGAGTTTCCTTGTATATAAATGAGCCTTGTGTGCATTCTTGATATTTTTCTTGATAATTATGGATCGGGCCGATCGCCTCGGTGAGAATAGATGCATCTATGGTTCGGGCCGTTCGACCCTCGGCAGTGCACAATTTATTTTCTGTTGGAGCGGGCCGTCGACCTCGGCATGATTGCGCATGATATATATGCTTAAGTTTAGACATGACATGATTAATTGTTAAGTATGAAAAAGGGAAAATGGTAATTGAATTATGGTCAAGAACATGAATATGACTTTTCGTTTAAACTTGTGTCATTGGAGATCCTTCATGCTGTATATCTCACATTATTATTATATTATCTTGACCTTAGTAAGTATCAAGTCGACCTCTCGTCTCTACTTCTTCGAGATTAGACGGGATACTTACTGGGTACATGTTGTTTATGTACTCATGCTACGCTTCTGTACTTAAATGTACAGGATTTGAGGCAGGTGGATCTAGACATCATTCTGGTGCGCATCAGTGAGCACGCTTGGGACTTTTACGGTGAGCTGCTTCTCTTTCATGCCGATCCGCAGCCGAAGAAGTCCTTCCTTGTACTTTTGTTTCTGTCTATCCTGATTCAGACAGTAGGATAGTATATTATTCTTTTGTGTATATTCTACTAGTCGCCCGTAGCTTGTGACACCAGGTTCTGGCACACACAGTAGTAGACATTTATTTTTATGTTGTATTGTTATTTTGATACATTATGATCTTTACTGGTCTTGCCTTTAATTCGAAAAATCGATTATAATTGTCTTGGGTTAAAGTAAAATGAGGATTTAATCACATTTCCGCATCGGCTGGCCTGATAGTGGTGTCGGGCGCCATCATGACCTATTATGGAAAATGGGTCGTGACAACGTGGTATTAGAGCACTAGGTTCACGTAGGTCTCACAAGTTATGGGCAAACCTAATAGAGTCTTGTAGATCGGTACGGAGACGTCTGTATTTATCTTCGAGAGGCTATTAGGTATTAGGAAAGACTACTCTTTATTCGTTTCCATCGTGCAGTTGTCAGTGTACTAAATTTCCTCTCCTATTCTCTCACAGATGGTGAGGACCCGTACCGCCGACGTTCCGGACCCGTGAGGAGCTGCTCCCNAGGGCCGTGTATGTGTTCCAATGTTGATGGCTTGAGGGAGAGGGATACTAGAGAAGGCCCACAGTTCGAGGTACTCCATTCATCCGAGTGCCACGAGGATGTATCGTGACTTGAGGCAGCAGTACTGGTGCGGGGGATGAAGAAGGACATAATGAAGTATGTGACTAAGTGTTTGAATTGCCAGCAGGTCAAGTATGAGCATCAGAGGCCAGGTGGCCTACTTCAGCAGATGCCCATCCCAGAGTGGAAGTGGGAACGCATCACCAAGGACTTCATAGTTGGGCTACCGCGGACTTTGCGGAAGGTTGATTCGGTGTGGGTCATTGTGGATAGATTGACCAAGTCGGCCCATTTCATTCCAGTGGCGACTACTTATACAGCGGAGAGGTATGCTCAGATCTATATTAGGGAGATAGTCCGGTTGCATGGTGTGCCGGTGTCCATCATATCAGACAGAGGCCCTCAGTTTACTTCCCATTCTGGAGAGCCGTGCAGAGTGAGTTGGGGACTCGTGTAGAGCTTAGCACAGCATTCCATCCTCAGACCGACGGACAGTCGGAGCGGACGGTGCAGATTTTGGAGGATATGCTTGGAGCATGCGCGATTGATTTTGGAGGGCAGTGGGATCAGTTCTTGCCCTTAGCGGAGTTTGCATACAATAACAGCTACCAGTCCAGCATAGAGATGGCCCCGTACGAGGCTTTATATGGTAGGCGCTGTCGTTCTCCTATCGGGTGGTCCGAGCCTGGTGAGGCTAAGATACTTGGCACAGACTTAGTACAGGATGCCTTGGATAAGGTAAAGTTGATTCAGGAGAGGCTTCGCACAGCTCAGTCCAAACAAAAGAGCTACGCGGATCAGAAGGCACGGGATGTAGCATTTATGGTAGGCGAGAAGGTTCTCTTGAAAGTCTCGCCCATGAAGGGCATTATGAGGTTCGGGAAGAAGGGCAAGTTGAGCCCAAGGTTTATTGGCCCCTTTGAGGTGTTGAGCAGAGTTGGGGAGGTGGCTTATGAGCTTGCCTTGCCCCCTAGTTTATCAGGAGTTCACCCAGTCTTTCATGTTTCGATGCTTCGGAAGTATCATGCCGACCTATCCCACGTGTTGGACTTCAGCACCGTTCATCTAGATGAGAGCTTAGGCTATGAGGAGGAGCCAGTTCCTATTATTGATAGACAGGATCGCCAGCTGAGGTCCAAGAAGATTTCTGCTGTAAAAGTCCAGTGGAGGGGCCAACCGGTCGAGGAGGCGACCTGGGAGTCCGAGGAGGACATGCGCAGCAGATATCCCCACTTATTCAGCAGTCCAGGTACTTTTCTATGTCCGTTCGAGGACGAACGTTTGTTTAAGAGGTGGAGAATGTAACGACCCAGCCGGTCGTTTCGCCTTTTTGAACCCCGTTCCCCTAAATAAAGCCTCCCGTACTTGCTTTAACTAATTTACGACTTGCGGGGGCGATTGGTTCGGGGATTGGAAGAGTTTTGAGTAAAAATATGCCCATTTGCTTCTTTAAGATTTCTTAAAAGACCAAGTTTGACTTCCGTCAACATTTTGGGAAAACGGACCCGGATTCGCGATTTGGCAATTTCTGAGGGTCCGTGGGAAAATATGGGACTTGGGCGTATGCCCGGAATCGAATTCCGAGGTCCCTAGCCCGAGTAATGAATTTTTATCTAAAATTGTTTAATTGAAGCTTTAAGGAATTAAAGAAACTAAGTAATCATTGACTCCATAGGTATCGAGCTCGGATTTTGGCTCCGAAGCTTGGTACAGGTCCGTAAGGTCATTTAAGACTTGCCCGTAAAATTTGGTGTCAATCCGAGTAGTTTAAGGGCGTTTTGACCCGTTGGAGGAGAATTTAGAACTTAAGGATTCAATAGTTTGATTCATTTGGTTTTAGGGGATGATTCTAAGATTTAGCGTTGTTCTGGGAGTTCCGAGGGTTCGAGTAGGTCCGCCTCGTGATTTCAGACTTGTCGCTATGTTCGGGTGGGGCTCGGGAGCCCCGAGCGTCAAACGAGCGAGGCTCAAGTGAAGTTAGAACTTGGAAAAGGAATGAAGTTTGCTGCTTCTGTCATAACCGCATCTGCGGTTCATGGGCCGCAGAAGCGGGACGGCAGATGCAATCAGGACACCGCAGAAGCGGCCAAGGCAGCCCAGGGGAAAAATTGCAGAAGCGGTCTTGGAGCCGCAGAAGCGGTTCCGCATAGGCGGCACTTCGACCGTAGAAGCGGTCTAGCCATCTTGGGCCTGAACCGCAGAAGCGGCCCATTTTCGCAGAAGCGGACTCCGCAGAAGCGGAAAGCCCACCGCAGAAGCGGAAACAGCTGGGCAGAGGGGTTCATTTAATTCGAACCCAAAGCCATTTTTATCATTTCTCACTCTACATTTAGGCGATTTGAGTGCTTCCAAGAGGGGGTTTCCACATAGCTTGGTAAGGTAAGTAATTTCCCTTCATCCTTAGCTTAAATACATGCGTATTAGGTAGATTAAACACAAAAAATTAAGCAAAAATCAAGGGTTAGAGCTAGACCTAGGGTTTTAATAAAACTAAGATTTAATCATGTAATTCGCCATGTAATGAACTAGAAATCATATATTTGTGATCCTTAGGTGATAGAGAGCAACTTCCTTCGAAAAATCTCGGAATCCGCGCACGTGGGCCTGGGGTCGGAATTTAGGAAACTTGTGGGAAAGGTTGGAAAATCACTTAAATAGTTAGAATTCAACCTTGTAAGCCTTTATTGACTAGTTCTTACTTTATTTAATTAGTTTGTGCTCGTTCGGCTACGAATTGAGGGTTTGGGCTTGTTCTTGATATTAGAAGTGCGCTTCGGAGCGAGGTGAGTCTCCTTTCTAACCTTGTAAGAGGGAATTGTCCCCATAGGATTATAAATGAGTAATTGTTGCTAAATGCGGGGGCTACGTACGTACTAGGTGACGAGAGTCCGTGCGTAGCTACTATAATGTTAATTGTTCGGGTAGTNAACTGCTCAACATTATCTTCAGTTTTATTGTCTTTACTTTATTGTTCATAGATTTTTGTTCTTAGCTTACCTCAAGGTCCCTGGGATAACCGAGCTCGAGGCCCCTATTGCTCCAGCAACACTGATTTGGTTCACCTTTTCTTCTTACTTAAGCTTAAACGTACTTCTATAATCACTAGTATTAGAATACATCACGTATCTTTAAAACTACAATTATCTTTAATTATTACTCACATTTTTCGAGGTAAACATGGTTTTTCAACTTATAAGCATTTTTGTAGTTTCTTTTATTTTGGTTAGCTCAAGGGGAAGTTTTGCATATTTGTGAAGATAAATTCTCGTCACTCAGCTCCCACAGCGAAGTCAAATGATTCAATAGTTTCCCTCTCTTCCTGAACTTCGGTCTTCGAACGAAGACCTTTCTCAAACTTAGTTTCTCTACCTTCTAATTTCGGGTTATATAGATCCACCGGTCATAGTAATTCTTATCCGCATACAAAGAGACTACACAACTTGACAAGATAAGTTATTTTGTAAATTTAAGAGAGTCTATATCTCAGGGGATGTAGCTCAGATGGTAGAGCGCTCGCTTAGCATGCGAGAGGTACGGGGATTGATACCCCGCATCTCCATTTTGAATTCCTTTATTTTTCTTTTTAGAGCAAATGCCGCGTGCGACAGGTGCTGAACCTTTGCATATAAAAAATGTTGCAACACAGATATGTACAGTTTACCTTTACATTAGGAATTGGCGTATTGAAACATGAAGATTACTTGTTTTCGTTGTTTTGCGTAAATATCATGAATACAAGTATTGTTGTTGAGTGAATGAATGTTTTCGATTTTTGGCAGAGTCCTAATGGAGAAGCTGGGAATAATGGCATTGCTAGTGGAGGGTAAAAAGGTGGAAGAAGAAAAGGTATGATTCATCAAATTAGAAGTTGAAGAATTCAAACCAATACTAGTATTATTGCGACTAAGCATTAAAGGCAGCTGTTCATACAAAGGCATCTTGTTATTAAAGCCGGTGTTTGAAGAAAGGGAAGTAGTAGTAATAGCGGAGGAATTCAAACTAAGAAGTTCACGAAATAGAAGCATGTTCAAAGAATTATTGCTTTTCTGAGTCGCAGCAACTGTAATGTTAGGACCAAAAAATCAGGTGTCATGCGGAAACTAGCAACGCAAACCTTGAACAACGATAAATTAGACAATAAAAGAGAAATATACCAAAAAAGACACAAACATATAATGTGGTTCGGTCAACTGACCTACATCCATGATGGAGATGAGCAATCCACTATATAAACAAAATCGTAAGCACAAGCAGCTTCTTCTGCGGTATCAAAAGTGCCCAGCGAACTCCTTTCTTTAGACTGAGGGTCTCTTATCTCCGCTGCATACCGGCCCCAACGGACTCCAAGAAGAAAAAAGTAGACTGCAATAATTAACCTATACATCCAGATTATGTTCTCTCATCTCGTTTATTCAACAAACCTTCAATCCAAAAGGTATAGCATCTCTTCTTTTATTTATTTTTTTGGTAAATAGGTGTCATAACATCTTATACCACAGAAATCAGAAGGCACTTGCTTAGGACCTTAACGCCTTTGCTAATTTGTTTCCTCCTGAAAGCTCTCATAAGCTAGAGTCTTGATTGCTCGGTATGATCAACTATTGTGCTTAAACCTCAAGACATGCTAAAATATTGAAATTGTAGTTTTGCCAAAGAAATGTGGCCCCTTCCTAAGAAGCTCAGGCATGGTTTCAACCACATCGGTGTTGGCAAAGAAAGATGAATAATCAGAGGAACAACCTAGGGTCCTTAACTGATGGTACATTTATCCAGGCATCAATAACCCGTATACATCCCGTAGTGAAACAATATATTAGAGCAACAGAAACGGGTGAGAAGAAGCATTAAATATTAAGAGGTACAAGTTTATCACCTCCACTTTCTGAATAATGAATTGACAATGTAAGTGTAAACTCAGCAAATACTTTAAGTAATATTTACCCAAACAGAACTGCCAAGTGCGATTCGAGGTATATCCAGAATCACCAATAATGATCATTTTAGCCTACGATTATCCAACTAATAGCTAGCTGAGAAATTAGTTGTTCAAGCTGAATCTTATTGTAAAGAGAGGCAAGAGTACATTTCATAGGTTCAGAAACGCCAAGGATCAAAATTGACTTCAAGTTCTCATTACCGCTTCCAGAAAACGTGCCTTTTGACCCATCATACGGCAAAACAAAAGAAAAAGCTAAACTTTATGCAGAAGATCAAATACATCATAACGGAGTCAGAAGCAACTAGAACCTAGGGAATCTATTTTGATGTCTCAACAGGACAAGTATTCATTGGGAACCACTTGGAACTTCTACTCAGTAGCTTCCACGCGTTTTGCAGCATCAGCTTCTTTCAGCCTTTCCAAAGCAGAAATGCGTCCATTCAGAGATTCATAAACATCATTCATCTGGATTTTAGAAAAGAGTGAATATCATGTAGACAAAAGAGATTTAGTCCAGCTGGGGCAACATATTTGATGTTCAGATCAAGGAAAAGATGGTTGAAATAAATTGCTCTTTTAGACCGTAATTGATTTATGACCAAGTTCCATCTTGGCCTGTCAAAGTAGCATGCTAGCATTGTATCTTCTCAATATCTCACACCATTTTCAAAAGAGTTTCATGGCTCCAGTTATCGTGTTGCAGCAATACATAAGTTTTACATAAGGCTCACCAAAGGAATATGAGAAAAAGAAAACTCTTATACTGGAAAACAAGGATTCACAGTCACTTTTGCAACAACATTATATAGCCCAAGCAGGCATGCTAAATTATGATATCATAGGTACAAACATGATGCTGAAAAGAACTCATCTTTCTTCTATTAAATGTTCAAGAAAACAAAAGAGTGCTGTACAAATCATCCAGTACAAAATTGCAGGATCTAAGGGTCAAGCTACATTGTACCACAACAAAGACTTACTCACACGCGTTGTTTACACCAAATCATTGAATGCAAGACATTTATCTAATTCCATTGTATAATGATTTAATACTTTACTTAACCAAGGCTACGTAATGTGTCTCCTCAATCTAATTTGCATCTCTTAAGATTAAATTGCTTAGTCTGGTGAAAACATTAGGTGTGGATTCGCCTCTTTTACCATCAATTCTGCACTTATTTTGGACGTTAAACCCCCACAATGCTCATGACCACTGAAATGATCCTTATAAGACTACTAGCCTGTTTGGCCAAGCTTTTTTTTGGGCCAAAAGTGCTTTTGGCCAAAAATTGAGGTGTTTGGCCAAGCTTTTGGAAGGAAAAAAAGTGTTTTTGAGGAGAAGCAGCAGCAGTTTTGGAGAAGCAGAAAAAAGTAGCTTCTCTCCAAGCACTTTTCTGAGAAGCACTTTTGAGAAAAATACACTTAGAAGCAGTTTTCAAAAGCTTGGCCAAACACTAATTACTGCTCAAAAGTGCTTTTCAAATTAATTGGCCAAACACAAACTAATTCTCACCAAAAACACTTTTTTAAAAAGTACTTTTGAGAAAAGCACTTCTCAAAATAAGCTGATTTTAGAAGCTTGGCCAAACGGGCTATACTAATGTTAGAAATAGAGAAGAAGAATAAAACTGTGCTAAGAAGGTAAGAACTGGTTTTTAACTTTGGGGAAAGGGAAGTGAAATTGAGAAAACAAGCACAAAACTTTGAAAATAAGTTACAAATTATTCTGATTGCAGTCCAACATCAGTGCTTCTAAAAGAGAATAACAACAACCCGACCCAGTAAAATCCCACAAGTGGGGTATGGGGAGGGTAGTGTGTACGCAGACCTTACCCCTACCCCGATAGAGTAGAGAAGCTGTTTCCGATAGATCCTCGGGTCAAGATGATTCTAAAAGAGAATAGTGAAAGCAATTCAATTAGTGGTCACATTTGTAACATAATTAAGGCCAAATACATAGACAGCCCCCTAAAGTTGGCACATAATTTCATTTTGACACCTCAATGAGTCTGTTTCCTATTAGACACCTAACGCATGTCCAAGATGTGCCTATTGAACACCACATTAACAACCAGTCAAAAAACTAAAATGCGTTTCATTCACACAGGGATGATGTGGCAAAGTTACGAACGAAACAAGGACATGCGACATTTACATAATTATTTTAAAAAGAGGCTTGAGAAGAAAAAGAAGGAAAAAGAAAATCTATTTCAACATAAATTCCCCCGCTGTTCCTTCGTCTTCTTAGCCAGTTCCCTCTTCCGTTTCCACACCACTACTCCACCATACAACTCCCGCTATAGTCACCGTCAACGCCATCTTCTCCACCTAAAACCACCGTCTTCTTAAGCCAAAAAGATGAGATCTCTTTTCACATAAATTTCCCCGTTGTTGCATCATCTTTTCCACCCACCCCACCACCCGGTCCCATCCTCTTCGCAGTTCCCCTGTTTCATCGTCTTCGCAGCCCAAGAATCAACTTCATTCCAACAACAGCCAAATAAAGATCTATAGCAGATAATAAATTGGGTGACGACAATGGTGTTGTTCTCCAGTAGTTTGCCCATTTGCCCATTGGGATAGCTCGAAGCCTTCTTAAGAGGGTATTTCTTGATTAGTATTTCTGTACAAGAACCAACTCTCTGTGTTAATTTTCGTTGGTGGGTTATTGGTAAAGCGACTGCTACAAATGTCCTGTAAATTAAAAAGAACCAACCTTCCAGTGGTTTGCCATGTCACCTTTTTGTGGATATTTAGAAGTAGTATTTAGTAGCTGCAACTTGTGGAAATAATTAAAAAGTGAAGCTTCTTAATTTCTTGGGCACACAAAGTGAGGAGAATCTGGTGATAGGGAGTAACCAAAGAGAAATTGGGGACCTCAAATTTCCTTTCCTTATGCTTCTATGTTGTAGATTTTGTTGGAAGCATTAAAAAGGTAGAATTTATAGCTACACAAAAACGAAGAGGAAAGGGGAGGGTGGAGGGTGGTGGTGGCAGAAAAAGAGGAGAAGGGAGGGGAATGGTAGAGGCGGTGGCAGGAAGAGAGAAGGAAGAAGAAGAAATGTTCTAAAAGAAAAGGAAACAATAAAATTTGGGATCAATTCACACGCCTACGAGAGTAGAGAAAAACTTTATTCTCCATGTCTGATTATCGTGTTTAATAGACACATTAACTGAGGTTGGAGTGCTAATGCATAAGAACCTCATTGAAGTGTCTAAATGAAAAATGGTGCCAACTTTAGGGGGTTATCTATGTATTTGGCCGAAAAAATAAATACGTAAATAAATGTCACATTTTTCCTGTCCCCGTTCTCGTCATTCTTTCTTCTTAAGTTCTCATTACCATGAGCTAAATTTGCATTTCCACCACTCTTCACAATATTGAGTTAATCTCCTGTTTGTTATTGTTAGGATCCTAACTAAAATCTGTTGTAACCATGCTACTGATCCATCCATAACGACTTACTTAATTTCCTGTTTATTATTGTTACTTTGTTAGATCCTAACTAAGATCTGTTGTAACCATGCTAATAAACCATCCAAGAATAAGTCTCTTCACACAGCACCAACTTTGGTACTTGCCTCGAAGCACCACCATCACCAACCTTCAGTAAACCAACTTAGTGTCATAGTAACTTGAACTGTCAAACGAAGCCACCAGTATCAAAATAGATCATCATTTTAAGAAAAATCTATATTTAAAGATGTATAACATAGCAAAAAATAATCTTGCTGTACCATCATGGTGATTGATTTTGCTGAAGTATGACATTCAGACTTAGAAATGAAAACTGCATTTTGCAGCAAGTTATAGATAATTTGCTTACGTTGCCACTGAAAAGGGCACTCATTCACCAATTACATGTAGATCCCTCTAGCTCAAATTTGAACAGCAACTTCCATCCAGGAACAATATGCTCCAGGCCACTAGCTAACTTACATCAGCACGTTCGTCTTGCAAACACTAAAGAGGCTAATCAGAGTGCATTTAAAAGCTTAATATATTTGCTGGGAATTCTGCCAACAGTTACTACCCTTAAAACCCTCGCGGAGATTTAGTTTCCCTAATTTGTTTTGAAATGGTTTAGTTTCCCTAATTTGTTTCAAATTAAGCACAATAGTCTGTTATTTGAATCAAGCCCGAGGCTTTGGTTCAGCAACAAATGTAGAACACTCAGGAGTCAGGATATGTAGAAAATTCGAAGCTATTAACTTATATTTTCAAAAGAAACATTAAAAGTTTGAATCTTTGCTGGTGAGCCAAATATGCAATTTAAGTAGAAAAGGGTTAAAGGTAACGGGCAGCCAATAGGCATTATCCACCATAATTTGAAATTGGAAAACAGCAAATTTCTTATTTAAAAGAAATAATGTTATTCCAATCAATCAATATAATTCAATTGATTCCACCTTAATCCAAAACTAGTCGAGATCAGCTATACAAAAACCTCCATATTCATTTCACTATATTCACGCCCATTTCATTACGAAATTGAACAAAACAAGATATTAAAAAAAAAAAGGCATATCAGAAAGGAGAGGAAGTGGATTGAAAGTCAAAAGGACCTGTTGAGAGAGGGAGTGGTGGGCGGTTTGGTAATCCTTGTGGAGAACGTAGAGACCAACGGCGGACGCCACCGCCGCACCGGCGAAAAACGATGCAAATCTCACCCTTAGCACGTATCCCATTTTTTACTGAATTGAGAATGTACACCAAAGCGAAGCTGTGTCCTTTTTTGGGTATTTAGGGAAGGAAGGGGAAGAATTGAAATTAGAAAGTTAAAAGATGTACCCAAATTCTTCTTCTTATTGTCTCGATTTATACCTTGTATGCACTAAACAATTAAAAAGTAATCCCCGTTCCACTTTATTTGATTTTTTAAACTGTTTTAATTAATAATAAAATAATAATATTAACCTTAATTTAATAATTAAAATATAACAAATACTCCTAGAATCTTTACTTCAAGACCAACTCTATAAAAACAAAGTTAATTCCTTTTTAATATATAAAAAATATTAAATATTGTGGCACTAAAAAAGAAGGTCAAAAAATCAATTAAAATGGACCGGAGGAAGTATTTATAAGATCATTGAGTAGATAATTACAGGTAAACTTTTAATAATATTTATTGCTCATTTGTTAAAAATGATGGTGTAAAATTATTTTTACACTATTATTGCATATGCAAAATTAGGTGACAAACATATCCAAAATACACAGAACTAAGAAATAAAAATAAAATACAAGTAAAAGTTGTGCATTAATGAATAGGTAATTTTCTTAAAGATCTTTTTGTTGGTTTTACCCCCTTTATTTTTCGTTAGCTTTTGGCTCTAAATTGTTAGTTTCATTTTTGTCTTTGACTATTCGATAGAAATAATGAAAAATATAAAATTTTGGATGTGGGCGTTCTGGCACAACAAAGGTTTTATCAAGTCCTATTAAGCACAACATTTCTCTCGGCGCACGTTAACGTGGCCTTGCTTACGTGCGCTTGGAAGCCATGGGAGGGAGAGGCAGACCTAAGCGAAATCAGACGAGGATACCAAACAATGACCAGCGATCAACGGAAACAAGGAATGCTGTACTAGAATTGTTTGTGTCACCAAAAGGGTTACGAATTAAAGAGCCAACTGGAAATTGCACTCCTAGGAACATGCAAAGTGAGCTGAGAAAAGCGGAAGCAGATCTATCACTGGAGAAAGGCAAATCGAAGGAAGTTGTTGCTACACCTGTAGCTGTACAAGCTGTAGGTGGTGGATCTGTGAACAAGGAAGTGCAAACACAAGGTATGAAGCAGATAAAAAATGGAACAGTACCATGCAGCTCAGGTACTGATGAAAGTGGTGAAAAAGTAGAAGCAGGGAAGGAGCAGATAGATCAATCATGGGCAAATGTGGTGGCAGGCAACAAATTGGCCATGAAAGGTATGAATTTACAGTTCATAGCTCCAATAGTTCAAAACGGAGAGAAAATAGCAAAGTTAGAAATCGAAGATGTTGAATTAGAAACTGAGAAATAGAGATCTGCTATTGTCCTATATGTGATTGGGGAAACGCCTACCATTGGAGCAATGGATAGATTCCTGAGCTCAATGGGCAAATTCTCAGTGAAACCACAGATCTACTACCACAATGAAGGATATTTTATGATAAGGTTTAGTAATTTAGAGGAGAGAGACCAGGTGTTATACTCTGGACCTCACACAATCAACAACAAGCCCATAATAATGAAGGCATGGTCAGAAGATTTCAATGTTCAAGATGAAGTCCTGAAAACTATTCCCTTATGGGTGAGATTCCCAAATCTACCCATAAATTGCTGGGGTATGAAAGCTTTAAGTAAGATAGGTAGTATATTGGGAAATCCGGTGTATGCAGATGAATGCACCACTGGCTCTGTTAGGATTTCTTATGCACGAATGCTGATTGAAATGGATATTGCGAAACCCCTACCTAGGTATGTGAAGCTACAGGACCATAAGGGGAGGATAATTCAGTCGGAAGTCACTTATGACTGGGAGCCAAAATACTGCACAAAATGTCTGAAAATAGGACATGATTGTGCTGAGACTAAAACAGCACAACCACAAAGGATGGTGCAGCAGAGGAAGGTAGTCAAAAACAAGCAAGTGTGGCTCAGAACTGATAGAGAAGCTGGTAATGAGAAAAAGGTGAATGAGCAACAGAAAGTAGCTGAGACTACTCAACAGCCAGAACCAGAATCAAAAAACAAAGATGCACAGGAAAAGGAAGAGGGGTGGATAACAGTCCTAGGAAAATCAGCAGCTAAGGCTAAACAAGTTGAGGAGCAGGAGCTACCAGGAAGCAATGGATTCCAAAGTTTGGCAAAGAATCAAACACATGATGAACCAGGTACAAGTAAAATGCAGCTGAGGAGCTCAGAGATGCAGGAGTTGGATCACCACCCCTATTTTATACCTGTATGAGTGTGGTAACTTGGAATGTTAGGGGGTTGAATAAAACTTATAAGCAAAAGGAGGTAAAGGAGTTTATAAAAGGGAATAATAAAGCAATTATAGCACTAGTAGAACATAGAGTAAAAGAGCACAAAACAAATGAGGTGATCAAGAAGATAGCACCTGGTTAGAAATGGATATCTAATGCTAGTGTAAACCATAAAAGCAGAATCTGGATAATTTGGGACCCCAGGATATATACATTTGAGCCAGTGGAAATAGAGGAGCAATTAATACATGGCCAAGTCAGAGTTATTTCAAAAGCAATCATGTTTGGATTTTCAGCAATATATGGACTACATACTATTAAAGATAGATTGAAGTTATGGTGTAAGATGAGGCAAATTCACAGCATTCAGCAGGGGCCTTGGCTAGCTATGGGAGACTATAATGCTGTATTACATCCTCAAGATAGACAGTATGGTTCAGAGGTACAAGAGATGGAAATAAAAGACTTTAAGGAGTATATGAGGGACACAGGGATGAATGAATTGCAATAAGTAGGAAGGAGCTATACATGAACTAACAACCATACATATAGCAGAATTGACAGGGGACTTGTAAATATAACTTGGATGATGACAATGCCAAATGTGAAAGTGCAGGTGTTTGAACCAATGGTGTCTGACCATTCACCACCGAAGCTAGTCTGACCAGACACTGAAAGTTTTTCAACCGTATTGCTGATCATCCTCAATTCATGCAGCACATTGAAGTAGCTTGGAAGGATAGGAGCACAAATGGAATTATGCAGGCAGTATGGAACAATCTTAAAGATATAAAGGAGATAATCAAAAATATAAACACACAGCACTACAAAGGGGTTGATGAAAGGATAAAAGAGATTAGGAGGGAATTGTAGGGAGTACAAGAGGAAATGAGCTCTAAACTACAGAATATAGAGCTGGTTGAGAAAGAGAAAGAATTGAAGTGTGAGTTAGAAAAATGGGGAAAGATAGAAGAAAGCATATACAAACAAAGGCCTAGAGTCCAATGGTTGAATCTGGGGGATTCTAACTCAGCCTATATTTTGCACAAATGAAGAATAGGAACCACTTGAATGAAATCCAAAGTCTAACAAATGATGTGGGAGCTCAACTAGTAATGGAGGATGATATAGAAGCAGAAATACTAGGGTACTATAAAGAACTACTGGGATCAAGAGCTGAAAGTATTCCAGCTATCAATCCAAATATTATGAAACTAGGTGCAACATTAAATGGAGAACAAGAGGTTCAGCTGATCAAGCCAGTCACCAAAGAGGAAGTATGGGAAGCCCTGAAGGACATCAGTGACCTCAAAGCACCTGGTTATGATGGGTTAAATGCTGTATTTTTTAAGAAGGCCTGGCAAATTGTCGGAGAGGATATAACAAAGGCTGTGTTGGAATTCTTTGAAACAACACATATGTACAGACCTATCAACTGCACAGCAATCACTTTAGTCCCTAAAGTCAGAAATCCTGTGAGTGTTAAAGAATACAGACCTATCTCATGCTGCACTGTTCTATACAAAGTGATCTCCAAGTTATTAACTAAGAGATTGCAAGGAGTTATGGATGCTTTAATTGACAACACTCAGTCAGCATTTATGCCTGGAAGAGTAATTACTGATAACATTATCCTAAGCCATGAACTAGTAAAAGGCTATGGAAGGAGAGGGGTCTCACCTAGATGCATGATGAAATTGGATATGCAGAAAGCTTATGATTCCATTGAATGGCCTTTCATGGAACAAGTGCTGAATGCTTTGGCTTTCCCAGACAAATTTGTGAGATGGATTCTGGCCTGCATGGAAACTGTTACCTATACAGTTGTGATAAATGGAAATTTGACAAAGCCCTTTGATGCTAAGAAGGGGTTGAGGCAAGGAGATCCAATGTTTCCATTCTTGTTTGTACTGGCAATGGAATACTTAACAAGAAGTCTAAAGACATTGAACCAGATTCCAGACTTCAACTACCACCCTAAGTGTGCCAAGATGAAAATATTGCAACTTGGGTTTGCTGATGATCTTTTATTGTTTTGCAGGGGTGATATAGGATCAGTTAAGCTACTGTTCCATTGCTTCATGGAGTTCTCAAAAGCTTCTGGTCTGGTGATTAACAAACACAAGAGCTCTATTTTCTTTGGAGGGGTATCACAAGCTGCTCAAGAGGAAATCCTAGAATTTCTAGGAATCCAGAAGGGAGAGTTGCCAGTAAGATATCTAGGTGCCCCATTAAGCTCAAAAAGAATATCCATAGTACAATGCCAGCCTCTAATTGACAGGATAGTGGGAAGAATAGCTTCATGGACTGCCAAATTTCTGTCCTATGCTGGCAGGATCCAACTGATAAAGAGTGTTCTATTCTCTATACAGACCTATTGGGCACAAATATTTGTGCTTCCTAAAAATATCACAAATCTAATTGAAGCAATGTGTAGAAGCTTTTTGTGGACAGGAGAAGGGAGTGTGTCTAAGAAGGCTCTATTGGCATGGGAGAAAGTCTGTCTACCCAAGTCTGCTGGAGGGTTCAACATTATGAATATAACCATCTGGAACAAGGCTGCTATTTGTAAACAATTCTGGAACCTATGCAAAGAAAAGAAGAAGTTGTGGATTCAGTGGATGCACAGCTACTACATCAAAGACAGACACATATGGGATGTTCAACTGAAACTAGCATCTTGGATGGTGAGCAAGATCATGAAAGCAAAGAAAACATTTGTAGAGGCAGGATTCAGCCATGAGGATATCATGAAGTTGAAGAACTGTTTGATTAAAAACATATACCACAGGCTGCGTGGAAGATTTGACAAAGTTAGTTTGAGAAGAGTAGTTTGTCATAACATAGGCTTCCCTAGGTGGACATTTATGCTAACTATTGCAGCTCATGGGAAGTTATACACAAGGGATAGACTACAAAGCTGGGGAATGCAGGTGGATCAAGAATGTGTCCTGTGCAAGCAAGCTAATGAATCCATACAGCATCTGTTCTTTGAATGCTCATATGCAAAAGCATTGTGGAGCACACTGTTAGCATGACAAGGGATTAAAAGACCAGTAAATGGCTGGGATGAGGAACTACGATGGGCTGAGATGCAGACTAAGAGGAAAACAGCTGCTGCCGAGTTATACAAAATGGCAATAGCAGCAACAGTGTATCATGTGTGGCAAGAAAGGAATGCTCGAACTTTTCAAGCTAAGGCGAAAGGGTGGGAAGCAATATGTAAGAAGATAATCCAAGAACTGCACCGTCGAAGTAGCAAACATACAGAGAAAATACTACATAGACTAGACTGGTACCCAATATAATAGATAGGTAAATGTGTAAATAACAGGAAATGGGGAGGGGTGAAGTATAGCAAAGTAGGATAACTTGTAAGGGTTTGATTTACTTATAAATATTTTCCCTGGTAATGAAAAAGTTAATTACCAAAAAAAAAGTCCTATTAAGCACAATTTATAATTGGATAATATAGGCCATAGTAAATGCGAGACAAGAAATATAATAAGTAAAGGGATGTTTTCATACCTATACACTATTTGAAACTTTATTATCCTTAATATCCACTTTTTGTTAATTATCCGGCATAACCAAGTTTTGTTTACAAAATATATACAATCCACCTTAAAAGGCTCACAAATCCATTATTTGTGCCTTCAATCAAGGGATTTAGTTACCCCTTTTTATTTTAAGGGAGATAGTCCATATTTGGACTGATTCTATCGCGTGTGGACTAATCTCATGACGAATTCGTTCATAAGTTATGTGGAATTGAAGAAACAAGCCCCATTGGATCTTGAAACAGAGAGGGGTTTGGAGATGGGCCAACTCAGCCGCACAGATGAAGACAATCTTTCCAACTTCTTCCATAAAATCGAGACACTGAAAGTTGACATTCAAGAGATTAGTAATCTCTTGATTGATCTCCAAAATCTGAACGAAGAAACAAAAACCACTCACGGTCCCAAAATTCTTCGTCGCCTTAGAGATAGAATTAATTACCTGAAAGCTATTAATGGCCTCAACATATTATGAATTCGTTTATATGCACACAATTTATTCATGAGAATTGTAGGAATCGCCTAAAGAACAGATCTTTGAGATGCCAACTGGTGGTGCGGCTATTATGAGGGAAGGTGCTAATTTGCTGAAATTGATGAGGAAAGAGCAGTGTTTAGCACTTGGTACTGGGCTTAGGTCAAAGTACAAGATTAAATACAGGTTTTACAGGGTGTTTCCAAATGGTGAGGTTCAATACTTACACCCTAAGGATGGTGTGTACCCTGAAAAGGTGAACGCTGGCCGTCAAGGAGTTGGACAGAACTATCCAGTTAAATACAACTAAAATAACATACAACTTAAATATAAATTTTATACAAAATTTATATAATATTTCTTTTGTATATTTTGTATCTGATTTATACATAGTAAAAATAAATTTCATACACCTAATTATATATTATACAATTTATCTACAACTTTCACACATTATTTCCACTCAGTTAAATACAACTACAATAACATACAACTTAAACACTAATTTTATACAAAATTTATACAATGTGTCTTTTGTATATTTTGTATCTAATTTATACATAGTAAAAATAAATTTCATACAACTAATTATATATTATACAGAAT
The DNA here is from genome assembly GCF_001879085.1 of Nicotiana attenuata. Taxonomy (NCBI): domain Eukaryota; kingdom Viridiplantae; phylum Streptophyta; class Magnoliopsida; order Solanales; family Solanaceae; genus Nicotiana; species Nicotiana attenuata. The sequence continues at coordinate 75,754 of NW_017672908.1, forward strand.
ATCTACAACTTATCTACATTTTTCATACATTATTTCGACTCAGTTATATACAACTACAATAACATACAACTTAAATATAATTTTTATACAATATTGTTCAACTCTCATACAATAGATTTAAATAATTATATATATATATATATATATATATATATATATATATAATTTTTCTACAATTTTACTACAAATTCGTAAATATAATGTATATCATGTCTTCTTCTTCGAGTTTCAATATGAAATTCAGCCAAAATCAAGTCTAATCTTCACCAAAACACCCTCAAAATTGTGATATATACTCCAAACCATATTCCCAATTGTGTGCAACAACACTCAATCCAAACAAATAGTGGTTTTTAAAAACCCAAATTCGAATTCAAAGCTTCAAAGCTTTTTAATGGCTGTCAATGGTGGAATTGCTGCTATCTTTTCCTTTGCTTTCCATTACTGAAATTAGGGATTGAGAGATAGAGAGACGTAGAGAGAATCCCAATTCTCAGCAACAACACCCAATTCAAACAAATAATGTTTTTTGAAAACACAAATTCGAATTCAAAGCTTCTGAGCTTTTTAATGGTTGTCAATGGTGCAATTGCTGCTCTCTTTGCAAGATATGTGGGGGGAGGGGAGGTGGGATGTGGAGAGAGAAACGTGGGGGAGTGGGATACAGAGAGAGAAACGTGGGGGGGGGGGGGGGGATTGTAGGAATTGATTAATTATCCTTAAATCCTAAAAATGTACATAATTGGTAATTTTGTATGTAGGAGGTAATAAAGTAAAACTTGAGTAGGGAGGGTAATAAAGTTTCCAATAGTGTATAGGTATATAAAATTAATCTGTAGGTTTTGTTTGTTGAAATGGATCGGATTTGCTGCTTTAGAGCGTTCACGGTTTGCTTTACAACTTGGGCTTTCGAGGAATTCATCACTCTGACCTTGTACAATGTTTTGGATTTGGACAGGCAAGGCCCAGTTAAAACAGGTCTTTTCGGGCAAAGTGCACAAATAGCCCTTTTAAGACCCCTATTTAAAGAATAATCAATATTTGTAAAGTTTTAAAAATTTAATCATCTCACAATCAACTTCAAACATGCAAGTTATTGAAGCTGCGAGTCTGAAGTTTCAAATTCAGACTTATGGGGAAGTTGGGCTCTGCCAAAGCCTAACTTAAAAGCCTCGAGTCTCTTGAGGTCTAAAGTTACGTATTAACAGAGCCCAACTTTTGACCTGAAGCTCTAAATGTGAACTTCATTTTAAAACTTCAAACCTTATGACCGAAGAAATAGCACCTCACATAAAAATAAAAAATAAAAAATAAAAAATAAAAAAAAAAACTTCAAACCTTGGGGGTATAAAAGTTAGGCTTTGGCAAAGCCTAACTTCATACCCGAAGGATTGAAGTGTAGCAGTAGCAAGAGGTTCAATTTGAAATTTGCTAAAACCGGATAAATTTTAAATAAATATTAAAAACTAGATATATGTTAAATAGACGTGTTTACAAGCGGATACCTAGTGTCATTTCTATGGTCATTTCTTCACATATATTATCCAACAAGGAGTCCGGTTGGTCCAGGTCAAAAGCCAAACTAATGTATAGTATATAGTTGAAAAAGATAAAAAAGAAGCCAACTATATTCTATTTCATTATTTGGAGAGAGGATAAGGTGGAATGGAAGTTCACAAAGAGAAAAAATTTGATAAACAATACTGGATTTCTGGTAACAACTTCACGTTACACACGCTCTCGGATTTTTATTAAGAAGAGTCAAAATATAAAGAAATAAACTAACCAAGAAATCAAGGGGTGTCATTATATAATATATATATATATATATATTGTAAACTAATTATCGAGCTATACAATGTAATTTTCCGGCGAAGGGTTGTCGGTTGACACCTCATTGGTGCATGTCGCTCCGCCACTGGTTACACATGGCAGCTGGAACTCCATTAATACGAGTCAGCAAGTGATTGACTTATAGTATCTTGCTATACAGTTGACCATGCAAAGGAATTAAAGAGAGAGGCTCGATCTCCACCCAACAGCCAACCACTTTGGTTTTTCCTTTGGGCTTTCTGATATATCTCTTAAGTCTAGCTAGTTTACAAAAATAATGGAATAATAATAGTTAAGGGTTAATGTTTATACACTAAGAAAGAACTGTAACTATCAACTATTTATATATGTAAGCAAAACTAACCGTCTACCTCACATCCTTAGGGATGCGATCCTTTATCGAACCCTGGGTGAATACGGAATATTTTGCCCATTGAGCTGTCCTTTTTACAAGTGAGTAACTGTTTATACTAAGCAGTGATTGATGACTTAAAAAATGGATAGATGACCTGCTAAAGCTGATTAAATTATATTGATAGTATGAAATTAAATTATTTTTGCATAATAAGTGCACACTTGAATAACGACAACTTCCTATTGAAACCCACATCAGAATGGCACAAATATGGTGCGTTGGAGAAACCAGCTCAATATTGTTCATACCATAGTTCATTGGTTCTTGAATTAATGAACATTTTATATATTAAAAGGAAAGAATTAGGCTGTTTGGAGTAGTCAGAGCTGGCAGAGAGACATGATATAACGACGATAGCTCATGCATCGGCTTTAGCATTGGCAACCTCCAACAGCTCATCTTCATCCTCATTTTCTTATCAAAATAATTTCCCCAACTATTCTATTCAATGCTTCCTCTTCATTTAAGACTACACTTCTCTTCATTCTTCTTTTATTTTTTCTACTTCTTTATTCATCTGTACATGTAATGTTATAAGTATGAAGCTTTGGGAAGACAAAAGCTGCGTTTTTCTTTTCTTTTCTGAGACATATTAAAAAATTTGAACTATTAAAACAATTGTGATGGTCCTACAGCTAGTTCTTGCAAGAGAAAACAAGAACTAAAAACCCTTTTCTAATAATCTCTGATACTCTTCTGGGAATGTGGCGTAAAATCGATCAATTTAATTCATGAGAGTTGACTTGTTATCATTTTAATGATTATGCCAGAAACTTTTGCCTTTTGACTTCTCACTGTAGCTCTCATATATATATATATATCTGCATTTACTTCTGTGCTTTTTTTTAAAAAAAAAATTCATTTGGGTTTCTTTATTTCTTTTCTAGTGGGATGGGTGAGGAATTGTAGCATAGATTATGCATTAAAGGATTCAGCAGCAGCATATTCATACATAGTAAATTTTGAACGTGGCATTAATTCATTGCTCAGATCCATAGGAACCATAAAGGTGAAGCTGCCCAAAGTTAATAAGAAAAATTAAAGTTATTTCATCATTGAGCAACTAGAACATTAGCTGCTAGATGATAGGCGTACCAAAACACATTCTTTTCTTGATCATAACAAATAGTTATACTTGCATTCAAATCATCTATTATATGTGGCATTAGAATACAGAGTATCAGGATGTTGGATATATATTCCTGTTTATAATCCTAGAATTACTTGGTTTTGAACCAAACGATCCTAAAGGTTTAATAACTACCAAGATACATAATTGCCATGGTCTTTTAGCCAATCTAACTAAATAACATACGGACAAATAAAGATTAACTGAGTTGGTACGGTAACAGGAATCTTTAATAGACTTGTGTGGGAAGGTAATCAGGAGCGTACGCAGAAACTTTTGCAAGTGGGGTCGAAATTTATATGAGAACGAGAATAATAAATAACTTTAATTATCATACTTCTAGACAAGAAATAACATTAATCCTTTAGTTTTGTTTAATCTTAAATTAGAAACAGTCTTGAGTTCAATTCTATGTAATCACAATTTTTAATTACAAAGGTTCCATCAAATATTTGCAAACAATATATGCAAGTTGAGGTTCAAACTTTGACCTCTTAGAGCAAAAGCAGGCACATAATCAACGCGTCGGAGACAGTATGTACCAAGTGGTGTCATCTTTTCCTAGTTATTCGTTACGTACCTCATAATGATAATACATATATTTAATAAAATTTTCCGACGAAACGAAATCGCATGACGCCACTTGGTTGAACGTGCATCCGTCCCTAGGAAAGGTTTGAAGTCGAAGCCATGTACGGAGGTGAGTCGGCTTTGGAGAGCGTAAACAAGATTTTATTCACAGTCGAATACCCAAACACAAATGAAGTAGCTCATGAAAAATTAGGACATGGTATGTCATAATGAAGGGGAAAGGTACACTTCAAGTTATAGATAAATGACTTAGAATCTTGTCCTATTGTTGGTCAAGTATATGCATTAGAGATTTAAAGAAGTTTTGGAAGGATTATTGCGCCTTTCTGAGTAAATTCTTTATGTTCTGATCGTTAGTCCAGTTGGCTAATTTTCACCTTTTAAAGTAGCTGAATGAAGGAACTTTTAAATTAAGTCTTATGAGCTAGAGGGAACATAAATTAAATAGTAGCCTCAAAGAAGTCCATTTGTGCAAATTCCCCGTTTTTGTATGCAAATATATATTCAACAATCCAGTAGTACGTGAGGGTGTAACTTGTAAGGCTTTTAGGGAAACATTGCAGGAATCAATAATAGGTGAAGTATGATTACCTCACATCCATATCTTTAATTTGGTGCTAGAGAAACCAATGACGGATTCAAAATTTAAAATAATAAATTCTTATAGCAATTTCAAGTTGATATATAATAATAATAAGAATAATAATAATAATAATTGGATTTACAAACAAATCGTTTTAAATGTTTGGTAGATTTTTAATGTATATACGGGGTCTGGGAAAAATATATTGAGTCACGTGATCAACTCATAGTCCTTCTTGCTTGAAGCTCTGTCAAAGAAGCATTCTATTCCGAAAAGGCTTAGATTACATTGTAGATTCGCCTCTCCGACAACTTAGATATATTACTTTTCTTACAAGTTAATATTTTGAAAGATAGATTAACCTCGTCGTAAATGACTTCATGACATCAGACACATCAATTTTAATAAATGTGCTACAAATCTTTTGTAGATTCTACATTAAACATCAATGATAATTGATTAGACAAGCACCGAAAGATTAGAGAAGCCCCAAAAGTTGGTGAAATCTAACAAGTCACATGATCGATCAATGATCCCTCGCCACCTATTAAAACAAAGAAAAGGAGAAGTCAAAGAAAGTCCAAATCCACGAGCTTGGTATTATAGCAGTGGGCAATTCAAGAAAACGAGTAGCAAACATCGCACTCACTATACTAATAGTAATAGTCGCTGCCTAGCAAGTAGCTATGCACAGGCATTGTTGAAGAATGCAGACCACATGGTCATGGAGAAAAACACAACACATTTCCACAAGTTCTGCAAAATTCACACCCACCCACACAAGCGGATTCAGGATTTGAAGGTAGTGGGACATATGATGAGCGGACTAATCAATCAGTGCTCAATCGGACATTGATATTAAAGGTTTCAGGCAAAATACATAACCGTTTTCAACATATATATTTGCCGATATTAACGGGGTCTGCTGACCCCTCTTCATTATACATAGGTCCGCCTCTGCCCACCCACACACCTTCACGTATTGCATTCGATTTATTGGTCATTTTATACAAGTATAAGAATGGCAAAAATCTCATATTAGAGAAAGCTTTTGATTTACTATGTTACAGTAGCATGTGACACAAATATTGCATTCACATTTTTGGTCATTGCTATATAAGTATGACAAAAAATCTCAAATTAGAGAAGGATGTAAATCGAAGAGAAAGATTATAATTGGTACGGCCGGCATTTTCGCTCCTTAATTTGATTATTATCCACCTCACAAAAGTTCAAAACAAAATTTAATCTCATCAAAGCATAACCTCTACGCCTAGAATTATTACTTTGTAGGTTAAAAACGGAAAGGAGATCAAGGAGTAGCACGGGATTTTCGTGAGATTATTCACTTGTACCAGTCGTAACTTTTGTTCTTTTTGCTGCTTCGTTTATTTTTCATGAATCACGCCTAATGCTAGAGCGACTCTAACGACTTGTAGGCTAGGCTAATACACCATTTACCTTTGCTGGCCAGCTAGATGTTATAAGACCGAGGCTTTTCGGGGATTTAAGGGCATGTAAGGAGCTAGAGGTAAATGAGAATGTATTACATTTAAAATGTTAAGGGCATAATAAACTTTTCAATTATAAAATCTGATCAAGGTAAAATAATTTTTGTGTAACAAAAGAAAGAAAAGTGGCTTTTAGATGTTGAATTCCCTAACTTCGCACATTTTTTTAAGGGATGAAAAGATACGAGAAATTCTTGGACATGGCGTTTTAGCTCGAAAGCAGAGGCATGAATTCATCTGAACCCATTACTTTCGATACGAAGTATAAATATATGTATAAAAACTTACTAAAATCTTAAAAAATATTGGATTTAATTCCATAATTTTAACAGTATAATAAATTCTATACAAAATTGAATTCATTAAATTGAAATCTTGAATTCACACCTCTGTTCGAAAGGATGGTTCATGTACGACAGTGCTAGTATTATCTAGTCAATTGGATGATTGCTCGAGGAAGGTCGTTAGTCAAGAAACTATTCGTTGCAATCAATTGTTGGCGAGGACGCAGTCAGAGTCCGACTCAAGAAACACTGTGACATTAGTCATTAATATTTAAGTAGTCGCAATAGCTGCCCCCGTAACCCCGTCTGGTTATAGATTATGTCAAGTTTTTTTCAAAATATGTTTGTTTATAGATTTTATTTTATTTTTTTGACAAATTTTGAAAACAAACATTTCAAATCTCAAAATTAGCTCTAGACCTATTTTTGGTCCAAAATATCGCTGTTTGATTTTTTTAACAATTTAATTTTCTATTTTATGAAAAATTCCATCATCTATTATGACCCAACTAACCACCAGCTAATTACTATTATTTTCTTTTGGACTGGTGGATCTAGTAATATTATTGCAATTTACGAATTATAGTGGCTACTAATTGTGTTATTAGCAGTTGATATTAAAATATCGGTTATGATTTTAGGATAGTGTGTATTATGTAGTTCATTATAAAAATGATAATTCTGTGCCAAACTTATCTATGTACAAGACTATGATTTGTGATAATAATAATGAACGGCATTGATAAAAACTCTGCATATATAAGATTAACAAGTCTGTTTGTTTGGTATTATTGGATATTTATGATAGTTTTTAGAACTTATGATTATAAGTGACATTTCATGTTTTTTCAACAAATAAAAAAAGTAAAATATGTTTTGAAATTTTTTGTCCAAAATATTTTCATCTTCAAACCAAACTTCCCCAAATTAAATATTTTAAAACAAATTTGATAATCTACGACCTAACGCCAGGGCCAGGCTAAATCGCTAGCCTGTCAACTGGGATGACAATCTTCAATTTGAATCGCCCCCATCTCCTCAAAGAATGAAGTAAAAAAGACAAAACAGAAAAACGAAACAAAAAGAAAAGAGAAAGCCCTTCTACCTTCGGTACTGACCCACCTTATATCATTTAATGGTTCACTTGTTTTCTTTTTTCTAGTTGGTACATCCATAGATCTCACATGACTTCTAAAAATTGTCTAAGGACCTATTAATGACGAATATCATACATTTAAAACATAATTATAATTGGCGCAATTAGATCGTCGTGGACCAAATTACAAGTCGATTATAAATTAAGGATCGAGACGTGATTTACTTTTAACATTTTCCATGAGGGTCGGCCGGCCTTTAAAAAGAAGGGAAAAGAAGATAAAATTATAAATTGTTATTTGATGCAATCAACGTGATGTTTCAGGTTCAAATCTTAATGGAGGCAAAAAGATCTTGATAGTTTTTTCTCATTCGTTCAAACTGTGACGAATAAAGTTATCGATACATGTGTTGGTGGGAGGTATCACCACAGAAATCAAAGGAAAAATAGGAACAACATGAAATCCAGAAGAAAGATGCAAAGCAAAAGCGATAGCTAGTAAATAGATCCTGCACTGAAAAATAGTAAGACACAACATTGCCACTAGCTATCTTAGACAAAAACCCTACCAGACTAGTCTCACAAAGGTATTAAGGCAAGACTCAACTACCTCCTAACCTACAACCCTAATACTCGACCTCCACAACTTCCTATCAAGTGTCATGTCCTCGGAAATCTGAAGTCTCGCTATATCCTGCCTAATCACCTCTCCCCAATACTTCTTAGGCTGCCCTCTAACGGAGACAAAAAGATCTTGATAGTTTTTTCTCGTTCGTTCAAACTTCGATGAATAAAATAATTGTTACACATGTGTTGGTGGAAGGTAGCACATATACCCGTTAAAATTAGCTGAGATGTGCATACATCAACCCTAAAACTATGCTTATAAAATAAATTATGTTTGATCAAGTCAATAGTCCGAAGAAGATATAGAGGTATACATTAATAAGGAGGAGGGTCGGTGGTGAGAGGAGTTGGCTTTCTAGTTTGTAGGTGATGGGTGGTCATGGGGTAATAAATACAAGGAGATATCTTAAGTTCTCCTTCATTTGAATTTTTTTACTCACATAAATTATACTTTCACTACCTTGTCATTGACCTTGAGTGATGTATGCTGAAGCACGAAACCTCTCTAATTTGTGACATAAAAAATGGAAATCCTTCATTTATCTCCTTTTTGTTTTTGCCTAACATCAGCTTGTCCCTCTAAATTTTAGAAAGTGCACATGTAGATATAGACCCCTTCTAAATTTCCACAATATTCAACTTCATTACTATATTAAATGAAGAATATTTACTGCCTTAATTAGCATCACTATGATATGACTTGCATAACTCCTATATTTCGGTACTATAGCTTCAATGTTATTTTTCTTCACAAATTGTGATGACCCAAAAAGTCATCACTTGTTTTAGAAACAAATTCAGTGTTTCGAGGCCTAAAAACCTCCTTTTTACCTCACCTCGATTTGCGTGCACCCTCCGAGCGTGTAGCCGAAAAAGCCTATATGTGAAAATCTGTGAAAAAAATAATAAATTTTGCCTTTAAAATGAATTTAAGTTGACTTCGGTCAACATTTTTAGTAAACGGATCCGGATCCGTGTTCCGACGATCCCTGGAGGTCCGTAAGAAAATATGGGACTTGGGCGTATGCCCGGAATCGAATTCCGAGGTCCCTAGCCCGAGAAATGAATTTTTGAAGAAAATTGTTTTGTGAAAAAATACATGAGTTTTTGAAAATGAAATGTGTTTGAAAGTTTATGGTATCGGGCCCGTATCTTGGTTCCGGAGCCCGGTACAGGTCTTATATGTGATTTAAGTTGAATTTGTGAGATTTGGTAAGAAACCAACTTGAAACAACGTGAATCGGATCGTTTTTGAGAAAATTGGCAAATTTGAAGTTCTTAAGAAATTTTATGATTTTGATGCTAAATTTATAGTTGTTGATGTTATTTTATTGATTTGAATGCACAAGCGAGTCCGTATGATATTTTTAGGTTTGTGTGCATGTTTGGTCTTGAGCTCCGAGGGCTCGGCTGAGTTTTGGATAGGCTACAGAGTGGATTTTTGGACTTAAGAAATTGCAGGCTTCAGCTATTTCTGTGCAGGCTTGCAAGCTTCGCATTTGCGAAGCCTAGCTCGCAAATGCGATATCGCAAATGCGAGGGCTTGATCGCAATTGCGAAAGCAGCCCAGGCCAGCCTATCTTCGCAATTGCGAGGACATTGGTCGCAAATGCGATCCCCCAGCTTGAGGCCAGTCGTCACAAATGCGACATATGGATCGCAATTCCCAGCTCACAAATGCGAGCCCTTTTCACAAATTCGAACCTAGTAGAGGTCGGGGTTCGCAATTGCGAACCCTGTTTGCAATTCCCATATCTGCAACCTGCAAATTTTTATACTTAGCCAAAAATCAACCATTTTTCACATCTCTTCCAAACATAAACTCCTTAGGGCGATTTTCAAGAACAACTCTTCTTCCAAATCGATTGTAAGTCAATTTTAACTCGTTTCCTTCAATCATTAACATCTTTTAACATGATTTCAACTTAAAATCAATGATTTTCATGGGAAAAATTGGGTATTTGGGGTAAAACCTAGATTTTTCAAAAATTGGGGATTTGGACCTCGATTTGAGGTCCGATTTCAAAACAAATTATATATTTGGGTTCGTGGGGGAATGGGTAATCGGGTTTTGGTTCAAACCTCAGGTTTTGACCATGTGGGCCCGGGGCGATTTTTGACTTTTTGGGTAAAACTTTAGAAACTAATTTTCATGCATTAGAATTGATTCATTTAGCGGTTATTGATGTAATTAAGTAACTTGTGACTAGATACGAGCGAATTGGTGGTGGAATCAAGAGTTAATGCGATAATTGAGACGTGAATTGTGTTCGTGGCATCGAGGTAAGTGTTTGGTCTAACCTTAGCTTGAGGGAATAAGAATTTGGTCTTATATGCTATGTGTTAATTATTGAGTACGACGTATATGCATGGTGACAAGTATCTATACGTTAGTGTCACGCATGCCCGTGAGTCTTATGTTGTGATCTATGTGACTCCGTTTGTATTGTTCATGTTTAATGTAATTGCTATTGTTGAGCAAGTTTTGTGGGAAGAATATTAGTATTTGTATATTGAAGAGCATTGGCTCGAGTTGCAAGGTGATATGTGAAAGTATAATTGGCACCTGAACTTTATAGAGTGTTGGCTCGAATTGTGAACCAAGTTGTGAGGTAAATGTGAAATTAAAAAGAGGATTATGGTATTGATCTCTTGCCGGGACGTTGTTGCTTTAATGTTGTTCCCTTGCCGGGAAGTTGTTGTTTTGATATTGTTCCCTTACCGAGGGATTTTATTATGATTCATTTATTCCTTGCCCTTATTGTTTGTGTTTGTTGTTTGGGTGAGGAAGAGTGTAAAGCACGAAGGGTGATGCCGTGCATTGTTTTGGTGAGAGAGTGTTAAAGCACGAAGGGTGATGTCGTGTATTATTTTGTGAGGAAGAGTGTAAAGCACGAAGGCTGATGCCGTGCCGCACAATGTACCATTCCGTGCCAATTATATTGATTTTGTGGTGAAGATGAGAGTAAAAGCACGAAGGGTAATGCCGTGCAGTTTATATTGATTTTCATGGTGAGGACGAGAGTAAAAGCACGAAGGGTGATGCCGTGCACTTGTCCTTGATTTTTCTGACTTTACTGGTAATTGAGTTATGGTGTTCTTTACATTTACTTACTGATTTCCTGTTGTTACTTGATTTTGTTGTGATGTTATTGATTCCCTTGCCCAAATGCTTTGTGATTGTTGCTTGGGTGAGGAAGAGTGTAAAGCACGAAGGGTGATGCCGTGCATTGTTTTGGTGAGAGAGTGATAAAGCACGAAGGATGATGCCGTGTATTGTTTTGGTGAGAGAGTGTTAAAGCACGAAGGGTGATGCCGTGCACTTGTCTTTGATTCCCTGATTTTTATTGATAACTGAGTTATGGTTTCTCTATATTTAATTGTTGGATTTCTATTGATACTTGTTGTGCCCCGCAGCATGATCCCCCTTCCTATCTTCAATTGAAATGTGGTGATCTTTATATTTATTCGTTGTTCTTCTGTTATTATTCGATGTCCTCGCAGCATGTTTCCCCCTCCCATCCTTAGTTGTACATTTCCGCTTGTATTATGCCGCTGTATATGATTTAACTGCACAGGTTTATTTTGGTAGTCTGGTCCTAGCCTCGTCACTACTTCGCCGAGGTTAGGCTAGGCATTTACCAGCACATGGGGTCGGTTGTGTTGATACTACACTCTGCACTCTTTTGTGCAGATCCCAGTGTTGTAGATTTCGGACCGCAGTGAGGTTGCTGCTTCTGGTCCATCAGGCGATCCGAGGTAGTCCTGCAGGCGTCCGCAGGCCTTGGCGTCTCCTTCTAGCTATTATTCCTGTTTCTTTCTTGTATTTCCAGAGACAGTGTTGTATTATTTCTTTCAGACCTTTATTTGTAGTAATCTTAGACAGTCTGTGAAGTTGTGACACCAATCTTGGGTAGATTTGTTATGGAATGGTATTAGCAGTATTATTGAATCTTCCGCTTGTTAGATTTTGTTGATTATTAACTGTTGATTTATAACTGTTAACGAATTTTAAAAATGGAAATAAGGCAAATAATTCAGTTGATTGGCTTGCCTAGCTTTCACTAGTAGGCGCCATCACGACTCCCGAGGGTGAAAAATCCGGATCGTGACACAAATACTCAGCAATTTATACATTAATTCACTACAAATTGCATCTAAAAACTAGATTCAGGATATCCGAAACTTAAATTTAGGCTTCCCCGTCACACAAAGATTGTTCCAAAATTTTAAATAAGCGAGTGTAAGTACACTATACCATTACGCCTTTGTCATCACAAGGAATGAAAAGCATATATAAACATATATTTTTTAAAAATAGAATTATATATATAGTTTGAGGTAATGATAGTGAATGCAGTCGCACTTGTTGTAAAAGGTTAATACACACACATATGTATGTATGTATGTATATATTAGTATCTAAGAACGTGCGTTGCACGTTAATAATATCACGTGATGATTTAAATATTTATTTATACGAAGGAACAATAAAATTTAATTAATGAGATAAATTTTATGTATAATAATACAACAATCATCTAAACGCCGAAAAATATTATTACATTAGTATAACACATGGATTTAAAATAAAAGGACAATATCAAAACTTACACAAATGGTCAATTTTGTCATGTTAGTTAGATAATTATGTATTATAGTTTAAAAGTATTTAATGTGATGGTATCTTAACGAACACTTCTTTGTGGATAATATTTTTTTTGTATATGTCTCCTCCTAATGCTTTGGTTGCTCTGCCTTAACCAAAACTCTTGTTGTCGATCTTGATATCCCTATTGAAAGTGCAACAAACAGTTGTTCGTGCAAGAAAATATATTATGGTAAATATAGTCCAATATTTAGGATGTTTGTCCTTGTTCTTTATTTATTATATTTGCAAAACATAAATATAGTAAAAATTATTTTCACACAAATTTAAAAGGATATTCCTTAGTTTCGAAAGACGAAAATTGAATTCAGGGATAAGAATATACTTAGAAGCACGTTGACCAGTATCATAATTTTTGCATGTATGACGTTATTGTCAAAACTTATATATACCATATTGTGCTATTACATAAGCTATTCGGCATATGTAAGTTTTTCAGTAGCATGATAGGCATATTTTTCTTTAAAATCAACTTATATACAATGGAAGATCAATTTTAACATAGTCTATTCTATAAACTTGACAACAAACATGTATGGTAGAAGGCCACTTGGTATTAAAGTATTTAAGTATTCTTCTTGATAGTATTTATTGGTATCATTTTCTGCTGAGTCAAAACATAAAAGCATTTTGTTTTTACTATAAATTTTGCAATCAACATTTTATTTAGTTGATCAACATATCCATTTCTGCTAGCTAAGATATCTTTTTAATTCTATCATGCATTTTGTACAAATTGCGTTTTAATCTAATGATAGAAATATTTCTCTAGTTAAATGCACTACTATTACCATTGGGATTGATAACCAAGTGTTCAAAAAGAATCAAATCATCTTTTATTAGATGCTCTTCTTTATTTCCGACACGAGACAAGAAGATATAGAATACTGGATCTGTTCTTACTTTATATTTCTTGTTAGTTGAATCTTTTTATTTGGGGCCAGAATTATAACTTTGGCAAGTTAGCTTTTACAGTTTATGCTTTTGTCGGTTTTGGAACTACTGATAGTACTTGTAATAAATTACCTCCAAAATCATTAATTTTCACCAAACGGTTTATTAATATCTAATATATCTCTAGAACTTCGGGCAGTTATTTTGATCGTTTGACACTTAGCCATAAGTGCTTCATCCCATATATCAATTTTGCTTTCTTTATTAATTTAGTACCATTGTTCTGCTTTGATATATTTGTGATGATTATTTAAGTTGTTTGAAGAGGTATATCAAATCTAAAGTGGGTGGCCTCATAATAAAATCGTTGTTGGTACACCACTTGATATTATTTGTAACAGTGTCATGCTTCTTGATATGATATTTGCAAATAATGCATGATATAGAAATATTATTTCGACTCCGCCGGAGGCATCTACAAATAATAATCTCATTATATCAAAGTCGATTCTTTATAATATATAGTCTTAAAAAGCTTGTTCTTGTTTAGGATTTAGCTTTGATTTTGCTTCCTCAGACACTTGTATAGCATTTTGATTCTTAATAATATACTAACCTTTTTACTTTGTGTTCTAATGCTCTTTTTATGGAATAAATTTATGTAACTAAGATTTTTTTTAACTTGAATAAGAATTTTACTCATATGATGAATTTTAAAAAATAATTGAATGGGATTCTCTTACTAAATAATTAATTAAAAGATTTAATTATTTTATTTTAGCATTAAAAATAATTTATTCTATATTGATTCAGATCTTAATATTAATTCATCTCTTGTTTTGAATATTTAAACTTAATTATAGTTTTATCCACCATAAATTTTATTTTCAAAGAGTAAAAGATTGATATGATACTTCACTTTTAGATCTTTATGTCTATAGAATCATTAGTGGTATTGACTCTTACCGACCATTCTTTTTCTTTTTCTCACACATTTATATTCTTAAATATTTTTCTTAGTTGTTGTTTAATAATTGAGTATTTTTTAATATTACACAAAAATTGATAAAAATTATTATTTGAGTAGGAAAATAGTTCAAATATAATATAAAAATATATTATCGTGGGAATATTTTTCTCAATTTCAACTCTTCATGTAGTTCA
>NW_017672908.1:90574-110329 GCF_001879085.1 Nicotiana attenuata
AAGAGGGAATTCATATCTTCATTGTTCACTGAGAGAGAATTCTGAGGAACTTTTTCGTTCTGCTAATTCATTTCTCCTTTCTTTCCTTTGATTGTGATAACCTTTGTCTTGCCCACCGAATTCTATCCCTTTCTCTTTAGTAGATCAACAATGGCAGGCAGTTCTTCCCACGATGCTCTTCCGATAAATTTTTCGGTAGTTGAAGGGCCACCTCCGCAATGGGAGGTGCAGAACAGATAGAGACCGGAGAAGTTCCCGTCGGTTGACGAGGTAGTTCCTCGCCCGGAGGTCTGGCGATTGATTTTCACTGTCGACGGTGGAGAGGATCCGGTGGATGAAGCCCCGTTAATGGGGGGAGAATTGAGATGGCCCGATTACGGGAACAGGGGGTCATCCCACCCATGCAGACATCGTTCTCGCTAGAAGCGAGGAGAGGGTCCACACCGACCGTAGGGCATACTGCGTTTTTTACGCCTATCCTTTCAGGTTGGGTTAAAGATCCCTTTCCCAATGCTGGTGGTGGATTTCTGCCGTTATTACGGGGTGTGCCGGGTCAGCTCACTCCTTCCCTCTACAAATTGTTGGCAATGTTCATCAACGTACGCGGAATTGGCCGTAGGGAGGTCACGCTGCCGCATGTGCTTAGTCTCTACGCTCCCTAGAGAGTCCGTGGCACCATGATTCAGGCGTGCCCTCGTGGTCGAGGGGCCTGGTCATGAGATTGGATATGCGAGGTCGACCTCGCCCTTTCGAGCACTTCTTTTATATCAGGACCAAGCATCTGGTGGGCGACGCTACTGGGTTCCCAGAGGTTTGGAACCATGCACACGTAAGTTTGTTGTGTTGAATTCCCTTTTCTTCCCTCTTTATGATTTGTGATCATGAGCGGTTAACTCGTGTCGTTTTTTGTACCGACAGGTCGCGCCGGCCCATTGCCTGGATACGTGAGTGGGCGAGGCCGTACCTCCCCATACGGTACAGGGATACGCACATGGGCCGTCTTTTGGAGAGGCATGGTCGTAGGCCTGTGGCAAGGTAAAAAATTGACCTTCTTCTTCTGTTCCGCTTTGGTTTCATCTAATTTATCAACTTTGTTTTCCTGTGATCAGGGAGGGCACGCCGCGTCAGGGCCCCTCAGTTGGCCTTCCGTCGGCCTGGTGCAATTGCTCGGCTTACTGAGCGCCGGTGTGTCGCGCTCAATACCGAGGGCGGCATCAGTTGAATCTTCAGCGGTTCCTTCTCCAGCACGACCCTACTTCGGGATGAGGGCCATCGGGGTTGTCGCCCTAGAGGAATCGTCATCATATGGGAGGAGGAAGGCGTTGATAAGGCGTAGGGTCGTGTTCACGCCGGCTCCTCCTGTGGTAATTAATTTGGACTAGAATAGATAATTTCCACCACCAATCTCATACTACCTATGTAAAGGAGTGTGTTTGCTCAAAAGTATCACATATCTTATGAGTATAAAACAATATAATAAATTACGGAAAATCATAGCAATCATAATAATCCATTGGACAAGCGAAGAACATGAAAATAAGTACTCAAGGTTAGGGGGGAGAAACATTAAAAGCCTTTATTGATAATATTAGTTTGGTCTGCTCTCCATGAAGAGGTTCAGAGCCTTACATGGTAGTTTTCACTTCCCATAAGATGGGTATGTTTTTCTCTTATCTCTCTCTCTTGTCAATAGTGGTGAAGAAACAGCCCCCTTTCTAGGGCTTCCACTCTTAGTATTTTATAGATGTGAGCTTCGTGAGCTGGCAATAAATGGCGTGGCCACGCTGAGGTTCCGTCCCCATGGGGAATGAATTGGGTCGTGCCGTCGTAGATTAAATCGGACAGAAGTCGAATCCTCTTAGTATAAGTGCCATACCACTTATTAATTATGGATTAGCTCAAGACGAAATTAACTCCGTTAATTACCGTGAGGTCAGATTCTGACCCATACAGAGTGCATTGCCTCTTCATTGGAGCACGCAACGGAATTTGGTAAAATTAAAAAAGGCTTCCAAGAAATTGATACTTGCAATTTAACTGGATCGATTACACTGAGAATTTAATGTAAGAAATGCACGAACGAATATGAGTGTGCATGTTCTCATTCTTCAAGAAGATTTCGGTTAATCCAGAAAGAATTCATTAGATTGTGATATCTTGGTGCTCAAAGTATAATCTATCGTGTTCTTTCTCTTTTTTCTTTGATTGTTCTCTTTTAGTCAATTTATGTATCGTGCCAGGGAGTAATCTCAAGATTTATTGTTGTAGCATAAAGTGATAGACTTTTTTGACCCAATATGAACTTGAAATTATGATGATAAGTTGGTAACTAATAAAGGTGATACATTTTAAAGTTTGAATTTTTTGTGCCTTATAAACATTATTATAAAAAATACAAAAAAAGAGGCAATTTTTAGAAAAAAATATCGGTTTACAAAGATAACCTAATAAAAGGACATAACCGAAAATTCTAGATATTAGCCTTATAATCCTATTAGTTTTAGAACATAACACTACACGTTAGGAATCCTACATTGATTACCTTCAAGAATCCTATCTAGTATACATTACTTTCGGGCTATCTAATTCATATAAAATTGAAAAAATATCTTTTAGTCATTGTAATTCAATATACTTTTAAGATATACTTCTTAAAAATTTATTACTAATTTAATTTGAAATATATATAATGTCCTATTACTAATTTAATTTGAGAATGTATTTATATTTTCCCAATTCATTTAATTACCTAATTTTGACCTACAATACCTTGTATGTTAATTTTAATAATTTTTTAAAAATTTTAAATTAATAAATTTTGTCTATTAATTTCTATTAAAAAATATATAGAAGGTTTAATAAAATCAATTTCATAAGAAACCCTCCGTATTGGCAATACATTACCATTCCATAATTTCCAATACAAAAAAAATAAAAAAATAATATTAAACGGCGAGGTAGAACCACCCGCAATAGCCACCGTAGGAGCGCTTGCCTCACCCACATTAGCAGCCGCTGAGGAACTACCTCCCGTCTCAGCGACTGGAACCACCAATTGAGTCGCCGAAGCGACGGTATCATCACGACCTAAGCCAACCGGGGCAACCCCCATTCGTTGTCCGCCCTCAAGGGCAGGCGCCGCAGCCGCACTCCTCTCCGCAGTCCACCCGGGGGGGGGGGGGGTCCAAATTAATTACCACAGGAGGAGCCGGCGTGAACATGACCCTACGCCTTATCAACGGCCTCTCCTCCTCCCCATCTGATGACGATTCCGCTCTAGGGCGCATAACCCCCGATGGCCCCGCGTCCCGAAGTAGGGTCCGTGCTGGAGAAGGAACCGCTGAAGATTCAACTGATGCCGCCCTCGGTATTGAGCGCGACACCGGCGCTGCAGTAAGCCGAGCAATTGCACCAGGCCGACGGAAGGCCAACTGAGGGGCCCTAACACGGCGTGCCCTCCCTGATCACAGGAAAACAAAGTTGATAAATAGAGTTGAAACAAAGCGGAACAGAAGAAGAAGTCAATTTTTTACCTGCCACAGGCCTACGACCATGCCTCTCCCAGAAAGACGCCCATGTGCGTATCCCCACCGTATGGGGGAGTACGGCCTCGACCCACTCACGTATCCAAGACAATGGGGCCGGCGGCGACCTGTCGGACTAACAAAAACGACACGAGTTAACGCTCATGATCAACAATCAATAAGAGGGAAGAAAGGATTACAACACTAAGACTTACGTGCATGGTTCCAAACCTCTGGGAACCCAGTAGCGTCCGCCACCAGATGCTTGGTCCTGATATAAAAGAAGTGCTCGAAAGGGCGAGGGTCGACCTCGTCATCCAATCTCATGACCAGGCCCCTCGACCCACGAGGGCACGCCTGAATCATGGTGCCACGGACTCTCTGGGGAGCGTAGAGACTAAGCACATGCTGCAGCGTGACCTCCCTACGGGCCAATTCCGCGTACTTGATGAACATTGCCAACAATTTGTAGAGGGAAGGAGTGAGCTGACCCGGGCACACCCCGTAATAACGGCAGAAATCCACCACCAGCATTGGGAAGGGGATCTTTAACCCCAACCTGAAAGGATAGGCGTAAAAAACGCAGTATCCCCTACGGTCGGTGTGGACCCTCTCCTCGCTTCTAGCGAGAACGATGTCTGCATGGGTGGGGATGACCCCCTGTTCCCGTAATCGGGCCATCTCAATCTCCCCCATTAACGGGGCTTCATCCACCGGATCCTCTCCACCGTCGACAGTGAAATCAATCGCCAGACCTCCGGGCCGAGGAACTACCTCGTCAACCGACGGAACTTCTCCGGTCTCTATCTGTTCTGCACCTCCCATTGCCGGAGGTGGCCCTTCAACTACCGAAAAATCTATCGGAAGAGCATCGTGGGAAGAACTGCCTGCCATTGTTGATCTACTAAAGAGAAAGGGATAGAATTCGGTGGGCAAGACAAAGGTTATCACAATCAAAGGAAAGAAAGGAGAAGATGAATTAGCAGAACGAAAAAGTTTCCTCAGAATCTCTCTCAGATGAACAATGAAGATATGAGAAATGAATGCCTCAACCCACCTTTATAGGCAACATAAATGGCTTTCGCGAAACCCAATAGCCATCATTAACTGCACGACCAACCGTAAAATGGTTCGGTTCTGCCGAAGCATGCGTCATTATGACAAGCTCCACGAAGCGGCTTCTCAGCCATCCGCCAACGTCCCGCCGTCAGAATAATCGCAACGGCCTGCGAACGCTGAAAGAATGTGCCGTACGCCTTCAAAATTCTGGACATGACCAAATATGTACCCGGCGCATACTCATTCTCCACGGCCATCTCCAAAATATGAAAGGCTACGGCCATCGTCATTATATGAAGGGCTACAGCCATCTCCAATATATGAAAGGCTACGGCCATCGCCATTATATGAAGGGCTACGGCCATCTCCAATATATGAAAGGCTACGGCCATCGCCATTATATGAAAGGCTACGGCCATCTCCAATATATGAAAGGCTACGGCCATCCCCTTTATATGAAAGGCTACGGCCATCTTTAATGTATGAAAGGCTCTCCAATATATGAAAGGCTACGGCCATCTCCAACGCGTAAACGGCTAAGGCCGCTGCCGTCAATAAGTCGACCCCCTTATTCGAGTTTTTTCAAATCACAATCGATGAAATCCGCTCATCGAGCTCGGCCGAAACACGACCTCAATAAGCGGAGGGACTAACTGTATGGGTCAGAATCTGACCTCACGGTAATTAACGGAGTTAATTTCGTCTTGAGCTAATCCATAATTAATAAGTGGTATGGCCACTTATTCATAAGAGGATTCGACTCTTGTCCGATTTAATCTACGAGGGCACGGCCCATTCATTCCCCCATGGGGACGGAACCTCAGCGTGGCCACGACCATTTATTGCCAGCTCACGAAGCTCACATCTATAAATACTAAGAGTGGAAGCCCTAGAAAGGGGGCTGCTTCTTCACCACTAATGACAAGAGAGAGAGAGAGAAGAGAAAAACATACCCATCTTATGGGGAGTGAAAACACCATTGTAAGGCTCTGAACCTCTTCATGGAGAGGCAGGCCAAACCAATATTATCAATAAAGGCTTTTAATGTTTCTCCCCCTAACCTTGAGTACTTATTTTCATGTTCTTCGCTTGGTCCAATGGATTATTACGATATCTATAATTTTCCCGTGATTTATTTATATTATTTTATACTCATAAGATATGTGATAATTTTTGAGCAAACACACTCCTTTACATAGGGTAGTATGAGACGGCGGTGGAAATTATCTATTCTAGTCCACGTGAAATTTATATATGACTATGGAACATAACAATGGTAGAAATCTTGTTTTGTATATGAACCCTATGCGAATTAGTATTAATTAGTAAATGTTTTCAATGTTACAATTTTATCCGCACATGAAATTATATTAAGAGTAATATGATTGTATGACTAAAGATATTTACTTGTTTAATTTTATATGAATTAAACAGTCCGAAAGTAATTATACTAATAGGATTCCTAAAGGTAATCATGTAGGATTCCTAACATGTAGTATTATGTCCTAAAACTAATAGGATTATAAGGCTAATATCTAGAATTCCGGTTATGTCCTTTTATTATGAGTTATTATGCTTAATATCATAAGGTTATTTTTGTAAACCGACATTGTATTCATGCTTTTATAATAATATAGATATAGATATAGATATAGATATAGATATAGATAGATAGATATGTATGTATGTATGTATGTATGTATGTATGTATGTATGTATGTATGTATGTATGTATGTATATATCGTGTTTCGACTAACTTAATAAGTTGAAGCAAAAAAAATAGAAATAGGTAGGTCGTCTGGTTCCAAGTGTTCTTAGGGATGATTTATATCAGTCCTCATCCGGCTTTGGACGCTATGGTCTATGTCTTCCTTCGTGTATTAGTTATTTTTGATAATATATGGGTCCTCGCCTAAACCCCAACATCCACAAAGGTGGGCTTTTGCTTTAAAAAAAGGAATTTTTACCTCCTATAGCAAAGGTTGATATCTTATTTATTTTAAATAAATACCCTTTTGATTTTTATAGCCAAATATCTATTTATGGTTACCTCCTACTCTTAAGCCATAAAATACTCTTTGTATTATTTTTCTCTCTCATTCTTTCAGATTTTTCTCCACCCTCTCTCTCAACGCCAGTATTTCTCCATGGTTATCTCCTCTCTCTCAACAATGTGTATGCATTAAAGGGAAAAAACAGATATTGATTCTGATCGGAAAACGAAATTGAATTTGGTTCAAAATCAAGAAACGAAAAAAAGTTGGAAATTGATCTCTCGCAACAGTGATCTCTCCAAACGAATTTGGTTCAAAATCAAGAAACGGAAAAACGAGGTAGCCCTGTGGATTTCATTGAAAAACGAGGTAGCCCTGTGGATTCCATCAGCAGTAGCCTAATCAAGAGCCTTTGCCATACAGATCCTCACACTCTCCACAATCTCCATTGGGTCGTGTTTTCACTACCGGCTTCGGGTGAACGCCGGATTCGCCGGAAATTAGGGTTTGTTCTTGAACAAAGACGACGGAGTTTGGGGCTGAGCAACTTGATTTTCTGTTAATATATTTCAATGTATTTTCATGTATTTCATTGTATTCATTGTCTTTTTTTTCATTCTAATTCAATGTATCTCGTTGTATTCCATGTATTTCATTGTATTCACTGTCTTTTTTTCATTGTATTTCAATATATCCCGCTGTATTATATGTATTTCATTATTCACTGTCTCGCTATATGCCATGAATATATTCATATGTTTTTTTAATTAATATAATTTATGTATTCAGGTGTATTATATAATTTCTCTAAAGATTGCTATGTTTTTGGGGTATTTTTCTGTTGAGAATCTTTTTTATAACTGAAAATACAAAATTTTTGTGTTATAATTGAGTTTGTTGAGTTATATTAGGAGTCTATTATGCTAATTGATTCACTTTCCGTTTTAAAAACAATGTAATCCCCTATTTCACGCTGTGAATACAGTCGAATACAGTTGAATACAATAATCTGTCCAGCTATAATCCCATGTTTCACTCCATGAATACAGTCGAATACAATAACTGATTAGCTGGACTTCCCTGATTCACGCCTATTTTTGCTACTGTATTCATGAATACAATAGCTTAAATACATCAAATACATCTTATAACCACACAAAAGGTATCTATAATCCGTAATATAGCAAATGGTATCTATAGATGGCTAATTACTACCAAAAGATAGTGCTTTATGAAAATTTCTCTTAAAAAAATACATATAGAGGGTGTTTGGCTAAGCTTATAAGCTGGTCAAACTGGCTTTTAAGCACTTTTTAGCTTATCTACGCGTTTGGTAAAACTAAAAGTGCTTATAAGTTAAGTGCTTATAAGCCAAAAATAAGCCAAAAGCCATAAGTTGGTATCCTCCAACTTATCAAATTTCAGCTTATAAGCACTTTAAGTTTGACCAAAATATTTACTATTCTATCCCTAAAATACTTCTTTTTAAAACAAAACTCTTCGTATACCTAGTTCTTTAGCTGCATAGTATTAATTTCAGGACTTTTATCCAAACACGTAACTGCTTATTTTTAGATTAGTTTCAACACTTAAAATTGCTTTTCAGCACCTAATGCTTATCAGCTACTCTAAATCAGCTAAGCCAAACGGGTTCATAGTTGTCACATAAAAGCAGAAGCAGAATCAGTTGAAATATTAAAGAGAACACTGCATCTCCATTAAAGCTAAATGAAGGAGCCTGCAAAAACACCTAATCCACCAAAACAGCTATGCTTCCATAGTAATATAACGTGGAAGCTTAGTCGAAGCGTCGGCTGGAATATTCTCCACTGAATAATATATCTTTGTTTTCAGTTTTGCAAAAAATAAAAATGAGTTAAATAACTAATTCATTTATTTATTATTTCTTTTTGCAAGTAAGGTTCAAACTTCATCTCTTGACTAGCCACTTCGGGGACCTTATTTCTGAAATCTGAATAGTAAATAGTTTATTAAGAGCTAATTAATTTTGTTATACCTGAAACTTTCTAGAATTTAAGATACGCAAAATCTTATGCACGTTATATGTAATTGGCTACATTAAATCTTACTGTTACAATTTAAAAAAAAGGTAGGGTCAAATCATCTCTTTCGTGTATAGCAAAAAAAATTTATGCTACATTCTCTAGCTCATGAACTGTGTAAAAGATAGTTTCATAAGATTTGGTGCTTCCCCTAGATTAAAGGTGAGTATTCTGATGGGTAAGCGAAGCTCATAAGTTAATGAGGATTACAATTAACAGCTTGTGTGGTTGTTATTGCATATTGTATTGTATCGTATTATTAGTTAAATTTTATTGTATCGTATCGTTAAATTTATTATTACGTAAACGAAATATGTCACTTTATGTTACGATCGATTTAGTATGGTTGAGCCATTATCTTGTCTTTTTCTCTCATCTCACCCTTCATTATTATTAAATAATTTTATTTTATTATTTACCCTACCTTTTTATATAACAAACTTACCCCGTATCATAATTTTTCTTTATAATATTGCAAGTTTATTCTTCATATTGCTGGTGCGTGATATCATGAAACAACAACAAACAATACAATCTATATTGTATTCATCAAACGATACAGTACAATACATTATAAAACGATACCTAACAACCATCCCAACAAGATGTAAGGGAATGAAATTTTCTAGAATCAGTTTACTTCAATCTAACTAACAAAATTCCAACAACAGATATTTTCCAAATATTACATATTTTTAGGTATATTTATATTAGAGAAGAATTAATCCTGTTTCTTTTTTAATTTTTTGATTTGAAGAGGTGGTTATATATGCCAATTTAGTGGTTGCATTTTTCAATCGGTGGTGTACGTTCACTTAACCAAAATTTTGGGGTTTCAACAATTTTTTAGCTATAAATAGGAAGCCAAATTCTATGGAGTAAAACAAGGGTTGAGGAAAAATAATAAAAGTTTACTAAGAGGTTCAACCACCACCCAACTTTTCTTCTTATTTTCAGAGTCTCGGGGGGCAATGTTTTTAATGTAACAATGAATTCATTGATCTGTTACCAGTAATTACGTGTCTACATCCTCAGCCTCTTTATTTATCTATCTTCCTATTCTCTCCCACCAAATTTTGAGAAAAAACAAGAAGCCATTCTCACACGCTTTCCTCAAATAATCCCTAAGTCAAGAACTCAATCTCATTGGTCTTTTTTCTTTTTCATTAGCCATTTACACATAATCAAAATCCAAGAACAAAAGAAGAACAAGCTCAAGATTTTAGTGGCATTGGCACTTTGGGTGCCTCGCCATTGTAAAAACACAGGCTAACAACAATCTTAAAATTAAACTCATGGCCGCGTTGAAGGAAAATGCCAGATCAAGCCTTATACTAGCAGGGAAAGTGTTAAATGAAGCTATCAGTTTCCTTGTTTTCACTATCCTCGACATTCTTGATTTCCTTCTCTGTTACACATACAAAGTGATTGATTTCATTATTGAAGCAGAGTGGAAACCTTGTTATTGTTCTTCAACAAAAGAAGCTATAACAAGCAGTGGTACAATCTTGGTGTCTGAACAAGGAGAATCAAAGATTGTTTGTCTGACTTCTTCTAGCAAACTGCATCTTGAAGAAATATCAGACACTCTTTACACTCGGCCTTCGTTAGTATCCGAAGTGTCGAAATCTACAGTCAATGAGCTCAAGCGACGTAAATTGGACAATGCTGCTGTTATACAACAGTCTTGTGAGAGGTTAAAAAATGGAAGTGTACGTTCAACTTTCACTGTTAATTCCACCATTGTGGAAATGCTTCAAGGAAAAATTGGTGGTCAAAAATCTCATGATCTTAATCCTAGATGGTCGGATTGTGATTGTAAAACTTGTAATTCTTGGTCATCTTCTAGCAAAGATTCACTTTTTGTCCGAGTTGATGGTGCCAAAGGTATAACAAAATAAGCTTAAAGCTTCTATTTCTTAAATTTCTTTATTTTCTTATTCTTTTTTAGTTTAATTAACACTTTTAAAATATGGCCAGAGAACGTGCAAGAAGATGTAATCTTCATTC
Organism: Nicotiana attenuata; assembly: GCF_001879085.1. Taxonomy (NCBI): domain Eukaryota; kingdom Viridiplantae; phylum Streptophyta; class Magnoliopsida; order Solanales; family Solanaceae; genus Nicotiana; species Nicotiana attenuata. The sequence continues at coordinate 101,226 of NW_017672908.1, forward strand.
ATGGGTTCATATCATCATCAGCATTTTGGACAGAGACATTATTTCCAAACTTTTCAAAGGCAGCAAAATCAAAGTATAGGTTATTTGCAGTGGATTTGCTAGGATTTGGAAGAAGTCCAAAGCCAAATGATTCACTTTACACCATAAGAGAACATCTAGACATGATTGAGAAATCAGTTTTAGAGCCATACAAAGTGAAATCTTTCCACATTGTGGCACATTCCTTGGGGTGTATTTTGGCTTTAGCATTAGCTGTAAAGTATCCTGGCTCAGTCAAATCCCTCACTTTAATTGCACCGGTAAGCAGCTACCTGTTTTCAACATGTGACCAATTAATTATTAGAGTATTATTAAAAAAAAAAAAAGATGGGATCGATCTTTACATAAATAGTCGGACATATTCACTGTTTACTTTTTCTAGTCAACTTATACATATATTATACATTTGCCGACTATTTTTGGTTGAAGTGATTGAATTGACGATTATTTAGGTTAACTACTTTATTTTATTTTTCCTTGTGATGACATTTATTATGATAAAAATGACAGCCATATTTTCCAGCACCAAAGGGAGAACAAGCAACGCAATATATGATGAGAAGAGTAGCGCCAAGGCGAGTATGGCCACCGATTGCCTTTGGTTCGTCTATAGCATGTTGGTATGAACACGTAAGCAGAACCATTTGTCTTGTCATCTGCAAAAATCATCGTCTGTGGGAGTTTCTCACCAAACTTATTACCAGAAACAGGTGTGTTTTGCAAACATTTTCCTACCCATATTTACTTCTTGGTTTGTTCTACTTTATGCCCTGTCTCCTCTATACTTTGATTAGGTTTTATTGTCCAAACTACCTCAATTAACTATGACTTTACTATGGTATTTAAATGCATTTATATGAGGTCAAAATATGGTCTCTTTATTTTCCAACATATAGATGGTGAAACAAAAGCAACTAGAATACGTGTTTGAATTTGCCTAAGCGAATATAGTGATCATATTCCTAGCAATGTTTCACGTTTAAGTAGTTGCATTTGCATACATGGCAAATTCATATTGTAAAAAAGTCATTTAACATGTCGAAATAACTTATTTTACTACCGTGGCTTCTGAAATGGTTGATTTTGTAATGCAGTCAAACCTCTCTATAACAGCCTCGATCGTTCTGATATTTTTTGGCTGCTATAGTGAGGTGTTGTTATAAAGAACATACTATAGTATAACATAACATAGAAATCGGTTCCGAAAAAACTTAACTTTTATAATGAATGGTTGTTATATAGAGATACTGTTATAGAGATGTCTGATTGTATATCAATTTAGAATCATGGAAATGAACATACCAAATGTATGCATAATTTTGGACCACACAAGAATTAAGTATTTTTAAGCCCGTAGCTAACATGTATTAGAAGTTAGAACCCTAAGTAGTGTGTGAGAAAATTAATTGGTACTTAAATGTTCTAGGGACCAGTTTGCCAACTATGATACTCGTAGTTCAACTATATTCTTAGGCTCCATCTTGAGCTAAGAATCATTAAGGCCAACAAATTTATTTATTTGGTGCGTGCTCCTTCTAATGAGATTACACTAATCAAAGTTCCAAAATCTAGAAACTTATTTATCATAGTCCCTACTCCCTTGACTATATATCCTTCACAATTTTTTTCTGTGTTACAATTGGAGGGTGAGTTTTTCCAATCCGTCTCATTTAAGTTAGTCACATGGCGCACCAAGTAGCTTTGTGTTAGGTCGTAATTTTAGGTCTATGGTTGAGGTATGCAGAGACCTATGCATATATATTGGCCCATTATTATCTGGACATTCATTTCAGACTTTAATTAATACATAAATATGTCCTCAATGGGGGAAAAATTGAGAGATAAATATTTTATTTTCTTCCACGTAACATCTATTCTTGTACCAATTTCCTCACCGTATTGATTTTCGTATACATATACCAGAGGCTCCTTGAGCCGAGGGTCTATCAGAAACAACTTCTCTATCTCTATGAGGTAGGCACACACTACCCTCCCCAGACCTCATGTATGGGATCAAACTGCGTTTGTAGTTGTTGTTATACCAGAGGTGAAGCAAGAATTTTTAATTTATGGGTTCTGCACCATAATTTTTTCTACTTACTGAGTTCTAGATATACTATTTATACATATTTAATAAATTTTTCAATATAAATATATGGTTTGGTCCAAAGCTATTGGTTTCTATCGAACCCGTAACTATAAGGGCCTGATCAATAGGATAGTATTCTAACAAAGAAATACTAAAGGGCCTTCAATATTTTCATTAAAGAATATGAACAGTAATAATCGGCGCTCTTCATGTAGTTTTCCATTGCTGTAATAAATGTTTGTGCATCAACGATCCAGAGAAAATTATACAATAGGGTTTTCTTTATTAACTCAAACAACGACCCACCAACTGCATCTACTGCTCCAACCTTTCCTTTTTCATAATTACTGGTAGATTTAATTTTGGTTGGTTTAGCAGCAGCATGTCTTAATTATTATCTCAATTACTCAATTTGTATACATTCCAAATAATAACGTAGAAGGACTCTGAAAGAACAGTGACAAAGTTGTGTGGTACAAACGCTCTATTCCTGAATTTGGTAAAGACCAAACTCTTAAAAAGGACGAAACGTATGCATTCAATAGTCAAATCTTGTTGAGAAATTAGACACTTGCGTATCTATTCCCAAATTCATAGAATTCAATTTGATTTCTTTTCTTCTGTCATAAATCTAGGAAAGATCATTATAGTAAATAATTTAAACTTAATATATTTTTACAGTGACAATGTAAAATATTTTTTCACTACCAATATATATAATTCTACCTATCTTAACATGTCACTTGCCATGTTACATAGGCATCTATCTATGCTTGTTATAGCAACTTACGTGTAAAAAAAAATTGCGGGGCAGGGTGAGTTGAAATTTTGGAGGTTAAGCTCCAACCTGCACAACACCTGTCCCGTCCTGCCCCGCCCCGCCCAGCCCCCTATTGCCATCCGTATGTAAAAGTTGGTTGCATTGTTAGTATATAGAAGTTAAATTCGCTAGTAGAATCTGACGGAATATTGAATGCAGGATTAAGACATATTTAATAGAGGGATTCTGCTGCCACACACACAACGCAGCATGGCATACACTACACAACATAATATGTGGAACTGCTGGAAAAATAGAAGGATACTTAGACATGGTAAGGAACAGGCTAAAATGCGAAGTCACGGTGTTCCACGGCGAAGACGACGAGCTAATTCCGGTGGAATGCAGCTACAATGTACAGTCAAGAATTCCTCGTGCTCATGTTAAGGTGGTCGAGAAGAAAGATCACATCACCATTGTTGTCGGCAGACAAAGATCTTTTGCCAGAGAACTTGAGGAAATTTGGAGAAATTCAACAAGCTAAGTTTAATTCTCAACTTGTTCGATGACACGAAGAAGTTCAAGAATTAATGTGTATTCTCCACCATTATTTTTATCACCAGAAGTAAAAAAGTTCTATCCTATTTCAAATATTTGGACAAAATGAAAGTCTGATTGGGCTAGTTTACTTTTTCTTTTCTTTTTTATTTTAATTTTCTTTCAATTTGTACGTGGAAATGCAAGCTGAATATTCAGATAGTCTAGTATAAATATTACCAAGAAAAGATAATGGGATGTGATAATCAATGATTATATAATGAGCAATGAATAGTCGAAAGTTTTATATTTATTTATTCTTTTGCTTTTACTTATATTCCATCTTATTATTTTAGAATGATTGTTCAAGTATGCACCGTTCTAATTTCGAGAGTCAAACGAGTTCTTCTTTCCAAGATTTCTTCATATGTCTTTTAAATATTTTGAATTACTCCCTCCGGTCCACAATAAGTCAATTTATCTTTTTATTTTGGTTCAAAATAAGTGTCCATTTACATAATCTAGAAGGAATTAATTTTATTTTTCAAAATTTGTCCTTATTTACATATTCCAATGTGTCAAGATAACAATTAATTAAGGCTAATTTAGTAAATCTTTATTTTCTTTAGGAGTTCGTATTTGCTTAATGGGCGTGCTAAAGATAAAATGTCACTTATTGTAAATTGGAGGAGTATTAATTATTGTGACTTATAGTATTTTTTTAGTAGTTTCTAAATTTGTAAATTTAATTTAAAAAAATATAAAGATTCTATATTTGAACTTACGGTCAAATTAAATTTAAAAGTTTGACTCTCAAAATTTGAGACATAAATTGCAACAGAAGGAATACATTGCATTATCCCCAGTCTAGTTTTAGACTGTAATATAGACCATTGTTTTAAAACGCGGGGGCGTGAGGCAAGACGTTTTACCTCAGACAAGGCGAGACGTAAGCCCTGAGACATTGGGCGTAAGTCCCACGGATATTTAAATTTTACTAATTTCAAGATAATATAAAATAAAAAATAATTATAAAAATTACATTAAAATCACAAATTTATAACAAATAATCTATTTGGGGGTGTCCGAGGCGTAAGCTCCGACAGCCGAGGCGTAAGTCTCATGGAACTAAGCTCCACACATAAGCCCAAGGGCGTTTTACGAGTGTCCTGCCCCATGATGAGTCCCAATTCTGCCTTTTAAAACAGACGACTCAATTAGATTTATAAAAGCCAAACTGATTATAATCAACAATAATGGGAAACAGGGTGTAATGTTTTAGTAATATTTTGAAGGAACATTTTCTTATCAACTCAATATGTAGCATCAGTGCATCTGTGCATGCCAAAAAAATTCTTATATTCCCTCCGTCGTCGCATTTTATGTATTATTACTTTAGTTAGTCGTTTCAAAACAAAACAAAAAACAATACCTTATATATTTAAAACTAACTTAACTTTAATATTTCATTTAATATCGTTAATGACATACTTTTATGCTGCACAAATATCATGACAATATGCTTAAAACTACAAATTTATTAGTTTTTTGTTTTTAAAAAAAAAATTAATTACGAACTAATAGCTGACTTGAATTTCTTTTTATAAGATAAGACAAAGAAGCCAAAGATCAACTCGAAAACACCTACATCCATTAGATGCAACATTTGTCTAACAAAATCAATAAAGGTTCTTGAGTGAGGAGAGACTAAAAATATTACTATCAAAGTCACTATGTTGTAATACTAAATAGTGCGATTCCATCATTGTTAAGAAAATTGAATGCCAACCATAAACTACAGCGGGGAAAGAGATACAATATATATAAGTGTCAGATATAGGAGTCCATCTGTCAGGCAATAAGCTAAAGATTTTAAATTAGTGGACCAAAGTGGTACTAATAAATAGTGTAGGGTCTGATCAAATGAATGAGAGTTGCTGCTCATTGGCAGACCAGTATACTTGTGTAGCACAACAGCCACAAAACTTTGAGACTCCAACTAGTTTTTGCTTAGGGGCGAGCTTAGGACCGTGCATAATTTGGTAAATATTAAATTATTGTACCGAAATCGAAAATTTTGGTATTTGGTTTATGTTTTAAACCAAATTTTGGTATTCGGTATTTTGGTATTTTAGTTTATTATTTTAAAATAAAATACCGAAATACCGATACCTTACCGAAATATATATTATATTACACAAAATACATATTATCAATTATAACATAAATGTTAAAAATATAAAAATTTTACTTTCCTTTATTCTCTAAGTTCATCAATTAACTCTAAATAAGTAACAAAACATTTCGAATGATCAAATTTATTCTTTTATGTACAATTTTCTCTCTATAAGTCGATATTTGCTGGTTTTAGACAAAACTTTTGTCAGCAAACATTTTCAGTTTTGTATTTTTGAGTAATTTAATTAATAATATTAGAGTCTATGGCTCTATGCACAGTTAATATTCAAATTGAATAAACCAAAGTCACCAAACCGAATAAACTGAAACCGAAATGAGAAAAACTGAACCATACCGAATTTAATTAGGTACGGTATTGGTATAAGATTTTAAGAAACTGAATACCGAAAATACCGGACCGAAATGTCTAAATGTCGTACCGTACCGACCTACGAACACCCCTAGGCGAGCTAGAGTACTAATTACAAGTTCGGACAAATTTAATAGTTTTTGCTTAGACTTTATATTTATATTAGAAAATTCATTAAATATATATAAATATTTAAGGACAAACCTAGTAACTAACATGAATTATGATATGATAACAGGCTTCTCTACCCTTAAAAATGGATGAAAATGAATTTATACGCGATTTTAAGGATATGTGGATTAATTCAATACAAGTGATCAATAACGTTAAATAAGTGAATTGAAGATAGAATAAATAACCAAACCAGTTGCGACATTAGGTCCGAGCTCGGGTCTGATCTTAGGATTGTTCTGTCCTCGGTTCGAAGCCAATTAAACACTTATGAAGAACTATGAGCAGAAATAAGAACTTTGAATAACTTTTAGAAGTAGAGAAAATAAATGTATATTGCCTTGATATGCGTGTTACAGTGTATCCATAGAGTAAAAATTATCTCCTTTATATAGTAGGAGAATTTCATCCCTAGTACAATACTAAGAAAGGTAAGGATCCTCTTTTTCGTTAATCACTGATCTGCTGCCTATACGGGCTGAGATCTGCACCGTGATATCCGGTTGAGCGCGGATATCACGGTCCTTTGTTAGTCGTGTGCAACCATTTGATACTGCTCTTCTGAGGTCTTGAAACTTGAACCGGATCTGGGGTTGGGGTAGGGATGTGGGGGGCGGGGGGGGGAGCATGATCTCGATGGCTCCAGTGGTAGGCGCTTCGTTCGGGCCTCAGCACTAGAGGTCCCTAGCTTCGATTCCGATTCCATGTAATTATGACCTTGCTTCGTTTTCCCCACCGGAAAGTCGGGTGCTCATTAACCTCAATTTTACCCATTAAAATTCATAAATTTTAAATCATAACTCCGCCTTTGTGGCAAGTTCTTGTCAATTTTAATGGGGCAGAAGCAAAATTAAATTAAAGGGTGAATGACATTGGTCGTTGGTGAGTAATTTGCTATTGGGTGCATTTAATTTGGAATTGATTGAAAGCAAAGAAAGTATAATGGGTGCAAGGTCTCTTTCTACTCATTATGGGCTTCCTTTTAAGATGAATTATTAAATAATATTTATCCTTTATATTTAGTGTTCTTGTAGGTTCAAGGAAAATTTATGAGAGTTGAAATAATATAAGTTGAGTTTAATGGACGTTGTCCTTTATGTGGTGTAGGATCAAGAGAACTTGGGAGAGTTTGGAATAATATAACTTTGAGTTTAACTTTTGTACACTATATCTTATTTTGACATTATACTTTATTATTGTCAAGTTTAGATGACATGCAATATGTACTGAGTACATTATAACATGTCCTACAAGTACAGTAAACAGCTCATTCTAACCAGTTAAACTACTATATCTAAAAACATTTTACATCGTTAATGTATATAATTTAATTTAATGTCATTTCCCTTCCTTTTCCACCTTTATCCTCTAACAGATTACAGCATCAAGAGATTCAAAATCTTGACCGTTCCCCACATCTTTTGGCATGTGCTTAATTAAGGGTATGCTGCATGTTAAGTTGATATTTACATTTAATATAATAAATTTTAGAATCTGTGCTTTGATCAACAAATAATTTGGAAATTAACATTTATAAGCATTATCTCCAATCTCTTTAAGTACTTTAAGTAGTCATGTTCTATAGTATCTAATTTGGATCTTATAACAAACTACTTTGAATAAATTAAAGTTGATAAAAGAAGAGTTCCATGTGACAAGAAGTTCCTAAAGATGATAATAAATTATATCAACGAAGAATTTATAAGAGAAATTAGAAATGAAAATATTTAAACTATAGTAGCTTTATATTATTGTTAATTTGTTGTTTACCAGAAAATGGACTTGGAAAATTATAACAGTGCTAGCTAGCGCTATATCCATTTGGTCACGTATTAGCTTGGTTTCTTGGTGTTAGCTAACCAGCGAAAATAATGAGGCACGTAATCCTCCTAATTTGCCTCATGCCCACACGGCTTTGTAATTTGACATAGTTGGCGAAAGAAATGACCTAACAGGCTAACACTTTGCCCTGCCGGCGGATCTAATTAACAATTGTCATCCGAACCCAGTAATATATATATATATATATATATATATATATATATATATATATAATGTGACGACCCAAAGGGTCATCACCTGTTTTCTTACTCATTCCGTGCTTCCGAGGCCTTGAAAATCTCATTTAGGGTTGCCTCGATTTGCGTGTGCAGTCCGGGCGCGTAGCCGGAAAGCTTAAATATGAATTCTGTGAAAAAAATGCTAATTTTTAATATTAAAATGAATAAATTTGACTTCGGTCAACATTTTGGGTAAACGGACCCGGACCCATGATTTGACGGTTCTGGAGGGTCCGTAGGAAAATATGGGACTCGGGCGTATGCCCGGAATCGAATTCCGAGGTCCCAAGCCCGAGAAATGAATTTTTGTGTGAAATTATTTTCTGGAATTAATTAAGGAAATTGGAAATGAAAATTGGTTTGAACGTATTGGTATCGGGCCTGTATTTTGGTTCCGGCGCCCGGTACAGGTCTTATATGTAGTTTAAGATTGTGAACAAAAGTCTGGTTCCTAAGCATGCTCAGAATCAGATCATTAGCCAAAGCAATAAGGAAGGTGAAGATCAAAGGCATGGGGCAAATGGGAAAGATATGGATGCTGAATCAACAATTCAGAATTTTATCAATGTAGCAAGACAAGGGGACATTTCTCCCAGGCAAATGGAGGCTGGCAAATCAGCTGGCAGAGGCAAAAAGAAACAAGCAAGGGACACTACTGGGACTCAGGTTCCAGGAGTCCAAACAAGGAGAACACTTTCCAAATCAATTAATTAATGATGAATGCTCTGATTTGGAACATAAGATCTGTTAAGACAATGCAAGCCTTTGAAAGGGTTATCACAATGGATAGACAATACCACTTTGTATTTTATGTCTTTAGAGTGGACGCCTAAGCAGCAGACAAGAACGAGTAGATACAATAGTAGGAGGAGTACGTTGGTCTTTAGAACGTAAGTAGTT
>NW_017672908.1:110339-115505 GCF_001879085.1 Nicotiana attenuata
TTTAGGTGAATTGAACAGTTTGAACCGAATGCACAAATTATACAGTGAGTCAAACTAAACATCGAGAATACTTTTCCCCTTTAGAACCACCACTTCATGCTAACCCTTTTGTTTAACTGACACTTACTCAAGACGCCCGCACGCATGCGAGTGTTCTTCCCCGATCCAATTAAAAACAGTCCAATCTTTTAACAAGCGGACGTAAAATTGGGTTAGTTCCACTTATGGTCAATGAACTTTACCAGTATAAAAATATAATTATAAAACTATTTATTTTCAGATTAATACAATTGAACTTTACTCATTAAAATATATAGTAAAATTACCAAAATACACGGACCACCTATCATTAATTTGGCCGTTTTGAACCTCGATTGTATGATGTTAATATACTTGTCACTACTAGAAATTCGGAAAAAAGCGACCACAAAAAGCGATCAAAATTGGTCGCTTACAAGTCACAAAGCGACCAAAAAGCGTCCAAACTGGCTTGGTCGCTATTTTGATGGTCCCTTTACCTTAGAGACCAAAGTGCGGCCAACTTTGGTCTCTAAGGTAAAAGGACCAAATATTCCGGTAAACAATATACCGACCAACTTTGGTCGCTTTAATATTTTAATAATATAAATTTAGCGACCAAAGTTGGTCTCTGTATTTAAATTATGTTTTTTTTTATTTATTATTATTCAAAATATAGCGACCAACTTTGGTCTGTAAACCAAATATTATATTTTAAAATCTGGAAAATAGCGATCAAAGTTGGTCGCTTTTTATTTTAGTTTTTTTATTTTTTTTTTAAATATAAGCGACCAAAATTGGTCGCTAATTTCAAGAATTTAATTTTTTTTTAAACATAAGCGACCAAAATTGGTCGCTAATTTTCAGATTTTTTTTTTAATAGAATAGCGACCAAAGTTGGTCGCTTTTTAGGAAATCTGGGTTAGTTAGCGACCAACCTTGGCAGCTACACCACCTGCCAGCATACCAAAATCCCTAAATAACAATATAATTCAATTCGTAAACTACAATTTCAATACCAAAATCTCCACAACAACCCAACAACAACAACAACAACAACAACAACACAACAATAAGAACACCACAATTCAAAAAACACATTAAAACAAACAAATTAAAGTTCAATAGAACTAACAAATTAAACTAAGTTAACGCTTATTACACCTAGTTCAAAACCGGTTATATTTGTCTAGTTCAAAGTATATAAAAGTCAAGGAGTGTTTTGTACAACATCATTATCATCACCGTCTGATGAACTTTCATCAACAAGATGGTATATAGAAGGGTCTACTTGTCGAGGATGGGAAGAACGATGTGACGACCCAAAGGGTCATCACCTGTTTTCTTACTCATTCCGTGCTTCCGAGGCCTTGAAATCTCATTTAGGGTTGCCTCGATTTGCGTGCGCAGTCCGGGCGCGTAGCCTGAAAGATTAAATATGAATTCTGTGAGAAAAATGCTAGATTTTGATATTAATTTGAATAAATTTGACTTCGGTCAATATTTTGGGTAAACGGACCCGGATCCGTGATTTGACGGTCCCGGAGGGTCCGTAAAAAAATATGGGACTCGGGCGTATGTCCGGAATCGAATTCCGAGGTTCCAAGCCCGAGAAATGAATTTTTGAGTAAAATTATTTTTCTGAAATTGTTAAGAAAATTGGAAATGAAATTTGATTAAAAGACTGTGGTATCGGGCCCGTATTTTGGTTCCGGCGCCCGGTACAAGTCTTATATATGGTTTAAGCACTTTCTGTGAAGTTTGGTTGAAATTGGACGTCGTTTGACGTGTTTCGGACTTAAAACTCTAAATTTGAAAGTTTATGAAGTTTGAAGAAAACTAGGGATATTGAGGTATGATTCGTTGTTTTTGATGTTATTTTGGCGATTAGATTGCGCGAGTAAGTCCGTAGGATGTTATTGAGGTTGTGTGCATATTTGGTTTGGAGCCACGAGGACTCGGGTGAGTTTTGGGTCGGATTGCATTTCTCATTTTTGGAAAAATCTGGTATCAGCTGATCTGCAGGATTCGCATTTGCGAAGCCAGAGTTCGCAAAAGCGAAGATCCAGCTATCGCAAATGCGGAGGCTGATTCGCAAATGCGAAACCAGTCTAGGCCGGCCAAGGTTCGCAAATGCGAAGTCAAACGTCGCAAATGCGATGGTCACTGGTTCACAAATGCGAGACCCAATTCGCAAATGCGAAGGTCCCCTGGTTGGCCTGTGTTCGCAAATGCAAACAGTAATGTCGCATTTTTCAAGCCTGCAGGGTTCGCAATTGCGAACCCAACTTCGCATTTCCCACATCTGCAACCTGCATTTTTCATACTTAGACGAATTTTAAGTCATTTTTCACCCCACTTTCAAAATACAACTCCTTGGGCGATTTTTCAAGAACAAGCTTCATCCCAAATCATTGTAAGTCGATTTTTACTAAACTCTTTCAATCTTTAACATCATTTAACATGTTTTCAACTTAAAAATCAATGATTTTCATGGGAGAAATTGGGGGGTTTTGGGTAGAACCTAGGTTTTCTATAAATAGGGGATTTGGACCTCAATTTGAGGTTCGATTTTAAAAAAATTGCATATTTGAGTTCGTGGGGGAATGGGTAACCGGGATTTGGTTCGAACCTCGAGTTTTGACCACGTGGGCTCGGGGGCGATTTTGTAATTTTTGGGAAAACCTTTGGGAAATTCATTTTTATGCATTCAAATTGATTCATTTAGTGTTTATTAAAGTAATTAAGTAATTTGTGGCTAGATTCGAGCGGATTGGAGGTGGAATCACGGGGTAAAGCGATAGTTGAGGTTTGAGTGGAATTCAAGGCATCGAGGTAAGTGTTTGGTTTAACCCCAGCTTGAGGGAATAGGAATTGAGTCTTGTTTGCTACTTGCTAATTGATCGAGTACGATGTATAGGCATGGTGACGAGTATCTATACATTGGTGTCTAGTATGACAGTGAGCCCTTACTTGGCGAATAGTTTGGTTGTTGATATGCTTTCCATGTTTACTCGATGACTTCTATATGTAGTAAAGACCTTGTGAAAGGAATTGTGATCTTGAAACTTCGTGGAGCATTAGCTCGGGTTGAAATACGAATTGTGAAGGTATATGAGATAAATAACTCTTTGGAGCATTGGCTGAAGTGATAATGTGAACTATGAGATGAAAGTGAAAGAAAGAAAAGAGTTAATGATTTATTCCCTTGCCGGGATGTTGTTGGTTATTGATGTTGTACCCTTGCCGGGTCTTTAAATTGTTGTTGTGTACCCTTGCCGGGACTTCTATTCTTGTTTTATTATTTCCCTTACCATTGTTTGTGATTGTTGATTGGGTGAGGAAGAGTGTTAAAGCACGAAGGGTGATGCCGTGCATTGAATGATATTTGTGGATCGGGTTGCGCGCCGCAACAATGTTAAATGATATGGGTCGGGTTGCACGCTGCAACAATGATATTTATGGATTGGGTTGCACGCCGCAACAATGATATTTATGGATCGGGTTGCACGCCGCAACAATGATATTTATGGATCGGGTTGCACGCCGCAACAGTGTTGTTATATATTGGGATCGGGTTGCGCGCCGCAACAATTATTGATACAAGTGTGTTTATTTTGCGGATTAGTTTCTTGTCCGCTGTAAATTCCATGCTGCCCTTAGATTGTTATTCTGGAATTACTATTAATATTGTTTCCTCCCCACCACTTGCTCCCCCTCCCATATTGTTTACTTGTCTTATTCCATTATTTCCGTGATTCTTTACGTTGACATTTCCCTTTATCGTGTTACTTGTCATTAATTGTTTTCCTTAGTGAATCATAAGTTTCGTGTACTTGTTGTCTTATGAACTCGTATTACTGGTTACGTTTGTTAGAGTAAATTTCTTGTGGAGTAACTGTTGATTTAATTTAAATGGGAGCGGGTGGTACGCCTACCACGAGATGTTGAGAAATGGGATCAGGTTGCACGCCTGCAACAAGATGAGTTGGATATGAAAGTTGCCTTATCTCTTCATTTATTGCTAGAAGTTAAATTGAGATGTACTCTTTATTAATCCTGATATTTTATTTCTAACTGTTGCCCCTGAANAACTGTTGATTTAATGGAAATGGGAGCGGGTGGTACGCCTACCACGAGTGATATTGAAATGGGAGCGGGTGGTACGCCTACCACGAGATATTGAGAAATGGGATCGGGTTGCACGCGTGCAACAAGATGAGTTGGATATGAAAGTTGCCTTATCTCTTCGTTTATTGCTAGAAGTTAAATTGAGATATACTCTTTATCAAAACCTGATAATTGTTGCTCCTGAAGCATGCCCCTTTCCCCAGCTTAAATTGTTATTTTCTTGCTACTTCTCCGTTGTACTTATATATATATATATATATATATATATATATATATATATATATATATATATATATATATATATATATCTGCACAGATTTATTTGGTGGTCTGGTCCTAGCCTCGTCACTACTTCGCCGGGGTTAGGCTAGGCACTTACCAGCACATGGGGTCGGTTGTGCTGATACTCCACTCTGTGCTATTTTGCACAGATCCCAGGCTTCAGACAGCAACAGCAATAAAGTGGGANTTTCTTTCAGACTTTTATGTGTAGTATCCTTATACCGTCTGTGAAACTGTGACACCAGTCTTGGGTAGAGGCTTTTGTTGAGATTTTTCCGCATATTTATTCAGTTTTCTATAATATTGAGACTTCCGCTTATTATTTAATTTCATGGTTTTGTAATATTGCCGATGATTGTTAAAAGGAAATTATGTTATTAATGAAAAAGTAATTAACTTTGGCTTGCCTAGCTCTCATTAGTAGGCGCCATCACGACTCCCGAAGGTTGGAAATCCGGGTCGTGACAAGTGATCACGGGGAGGACGGGAGGAACGAGCACGGGGAGGACGGAAGGAACGCTCACGTTCAAGTCGAGCATCTGGCGATGACTCACGAGACCGGGGAATCGGAAAAGCTCCATAAGCTAGGAGAGATTTGAGCTGCTCTTGCATGCCCTGGTACCGAGCTTGCATGCCAATGTACTGAGCATCTCTAAGCTTTTCTCTTTCCTTGGCCGCTTCTAGCTCGGATGTGAGCTTTGTCACAGTCTTCCGCATAGCGGAGTAGGCTCTCCC
>NW_017672908.1:115520-129194 GCF_001879085.1 Nicotiana attenuata
GAGAGGCTCTCCCCATCAAGTTGCTCGCCTTGCGAGGAAGTCCCTATTCCTTGCATTCCACACTTATAGCGATGGAATTTCTTAGTTTGAAGCCCGTATACCTTCCCCCATTTTGGACCGCCAGCAGCCTCCGTCCACATTCTTTCAGCATCCTCGTCCGAAGGTTGGATTGGCTCGCCCGACTCATTAGGTGGCTGACTGCGTATGAATTCCTCCACGCCAGCTGTGAAGCGACCCTATAAGAAAAATTACATTGAATTAGTATTTCAAAATTTATATAAAAGTAAATCAAAATACTCAATGAAAAGTGAAAACTTACATGTACAGTCGAGGCTCGGCCCTCGACCCACCTTTCTTGATCCGTCTCTTTCTTCTTCTTTACAATATGAGTCTCCTTGAATAGCTCATCTTGGTTCATTGGACGCCCCAACTTCTTTTCCTGAAAACTCATAAATTTTAGTTAATAAACAGAATAGATATACTTTGAAAATTAAAATAAATTAAGCAATTACGTACCAATCTTCTTTTTATTGTCCCTAGGCTGATTGCACCTCCAGTGTGCAAGGATCCTCCCTTCTCAAATGCGCGAGCTTTCTTTCCTTTTTCGCTCTTCTCTAAGAACTTTGCGGTAAGCCATTGCCTTTGCGAATCCTCCCATAAATTCTGAAGATACCAGTCAGGCTTCTGGTTCAACTTTCTAGCTTTGGAGAAACTATGCGACAACTGCTTGCGAGCTTTGTGATGAAAATTTGCAGCCACTTCCGCGCTATAGCGGTGTTCCCATACACACTTGTTCTATATTTCAAAAGTTAAATATTATATGGAAATATCATAAATATAAATAATTATACTGCTTAAAAGAACATTTATACCTTAAATTGATTGAAAATTTGCTCCTTCAGCGAGAATGAGAATTCACTCCAAGTCGCATAAGGGCCATCATAAAGCTTTCTGGTGGCTTTGGTGATTATCCTCGTAGTAATATTACTCGGGATGAACCTGCAATTTAATTAAAAAAAATACATTAATATCTTAGTACAAACTGTACAAAACAATAAACGTAAAATGTAATTCATTAACTCTGTTATAATACAAATAATGAATACAGTATCATATACCATAACATGCTATATATGTAGTTAAAGCAACATGAAGTGTGTGTGTTATATATATATACACACACTAACATATACTATAACAAGTTATATATACGTTATAGTATTACAGTGAAGTGTCTGTGTGTGTGTGTCGATACACACACACACACACACACACACACACACACACTTGGTCGGGTTATTTTAGAGATATATACACTTGTAAATTGATTCATCGACTTATAACGTACTCAGATGCATCATTGAATATTAAAAACAAAACGTCTCGACATGTAGAGTATATTTTAGTGTATTCATCTCTTGTATTACAAAAGTGTTAACGGATTATATTTATATTATTTAGATAGTAAATATAAAAGTGATTTTTAATTTTNCTGCTTCTCCTTTCGTCAGCGACCAACTTTGGTCGCTAATTTTAAATTATATTTATTTATATTTTATATTTTTTTTAAAATAATAATATAATTATTAAAATTTATAACTGGGTCCCACTTTAGCGACCAAAGTTGGTCGCTAATTTCAATATTTCTTTGACCAAGCAAGTCTGACCAGTCCGGTTAACATTTTGACCACATTATCGACCAAAAAGCGACCAACCTTGGTCGCTAATGTATTTACAATAATTATTTAATAATTTTCTCCAATTTAGTGACCAACTTTGATCGCTTTTCTTGACAGACTAATTTTAGTCGCAAATTATTGGTTGCTTTTTTCCGGATTTCTAGTAGTATTATAATTTAATTATATGGCCAAAAAGCTTTCAGGTGTGGCTCGAGTTGGTTCGTAAGATATCATAGAAAAGGTAGAAATGCCTATTGTACCTTTGGAATAAACGTTAATTCTAATCTTGATTTTTCTTTCAAAAAACTTCCTCAATTTTATTCCATATGACACTACTTTTTTTATCCATTCCAAGATCATCGACACATTTTTGTTTGCCACTCTTTAATTTTAACCTTCTCATTCCACCCTTAATTATATTAACATATATTAATGACATGAATATTAAGCTGTTGGTTTATTATATATATATATATTTACCTTATGTTTCATTTAAAAAAAAATCTTTTTTTTTCTTTTAAATTTTATGGGCAATCAAATACAGTCATAACAAATGAAGCCGAGGGAATACTATATACTTCATAATATATTTCAATTTTGGGAGAATATTTTACATGCAACTGCAAGGACAGATCAGAGAAATTTTGGAACTCCTATAACACCTATGCCACCATGAATATGGACCTCAAAATTAATACCTCTCTCCAGAAAACAAATTAAGAAAGAACAAATAATTCTATACTCTCCCGAAACCGAACATATCAAATGTACTAATTGAGACATACTTCACAACCTGAATTGAAAAGCAAAGAATCCAAATATAAAGAAGCAAAATCACAAGGCATGAATAACATCGGATTTCCTACCATTAAAGCCTCCCCGATCTTGTGAGGACTTGTTCAAGAACTCGATACAATCATCAATAGCTTCATTGTAATGAGAAGTTGATGAGTAATAATAAGAACTACACGAGGTCTTGGGCGGGTCAGGCCTATCACACGACCCACCGCCTTTCGCTCCCTGAGTCTGAGTAGATCTGGATGATACAAAAATTAAACGCATGAAAATCTTGCGAAAGCGATCAAAGATTTTCATGGCTGAGAAATTGATCAACTTATAAGACCTACTAAGTGTTTGAACAGTACTCTGAAATATTTCCAAGTCTTCTCTACTACTATTGTCTTGAACAGAAGCCTTAATATTAGAGTACATTATTATTATTATTATTATAATTCTCTTAGAAAATTAGAATATTACAGCCCACAAGAACACAATTTTAAGCCTCCGGGAAACGCAGTGTTATCATGTCTGTCGTATGCTGTTGCAAAAAGAGAGTGAAGTTTCCCAAAATGTTAAGAGTATATTGTCCAATTCTAGGTATGAGGATATATATTCACAAGGAAATAAATGATGTCTCAGCTTTCAGCCATGTGACCAAATCATTCGTATGGGCTTTTGATGTCTTTTCTCAATTGTTTATTAAGTTTGTTTCATTAACTTCCAAGTAATTAATGATCATATCTTATACCAAAACATTCCCTTTGAAATTCAAAGAGCTTATTTGAATAATCATAGAATCAATCACCGTGTCTCTTAACAGCATATCTCTCTCTCTATATATATTAAATTAGTAGTTTAGGTACACTTTCAGCTTAGTTGGATCTACCACTGTTATAGCGGTTGTTCGGCTCGGACATTAATAGCCTGTTTGGCCGAGCTTTTTTTTGGCCAAAAGTACTATTTATCAAAGTTAAGGATGTTAGGCTAAATTTTTAGAAGGAAAAAAATACTTTTGAGTAGAAACAAAAGTAGTTTTTGAGAAGCAGAAAAAAATAGCTTTTTCCCAAAAGCACTTTTTTAAAAGGCACTTTTGAGAAAATATACTTAGAAATACTTAAGTTTGGTCTACTACGTACTCAAAGTATTTTTTAAATTAATTAACCAAACACAAACTGTTTCTCAGAAAAAGTACTTTTTTTGAAAAATACTTTTGGCCAAATATGCTATAAGTAATGGACCAGATGCTTGGATTAAACTTGAAAAAACAAAATAATACTATCAAGTTTAACACCAGGAATTCATTAACCAACATATCCTTTATTTTTACATTATTGAATGTAAACTTTCAATGGTAATGGCAGGTACGTGTTACAATTTCATCATAAATAGTTAAATACTAAAGAACATTAGACGATAACAGAGTACAAACTCTTGCTTCCACATAAACCTTCCCAGGTTTGCAAAAATAGCCCTTCTTTGGTGCACAATGGCTATCATCTGAACAAATGCATAGTCCTTCTAAAGCACAACCTTCCTTAACAATGGACAATCCACTCTTTAACCCAAGAATTTGATCTGTCCATTCATTAGAAAATAACCCTAAAGGATCATAAGTTTCTTTCACCTTTAAAAACTTATCGGCATCCTTATACTTTTTAATCACATCAATGAAAGCCACATTACGATTCTTCCCCCAGTGAGGCTCTCCTCCATATTTAAACATCGCCATTTGCTCTATTTCTTCAAGAATATCTTCATATAACCTAGGAGTCAATGGATTTTTGCTTCTGTAATATGTTATATCAAAATCCACTGCATCTTCTTGATGTCCCAAGTAAGAATTCGAAGCTGTGACATACCTCATTAGGATTCCACTGTATAGGTCTAAACCACATAATGCCTTAGGTTGTAACACCACGAGTTTTTGCACATCTTGTATAAAGTTTTTTACTTTGGATAAGCCAATACTGAATGTTGTTTGGTGAAAAAATAGACCCTTTATTCTTGGATCCCAAGGGCATACTAAATCGTCAAGAATTCCATCATTGATTAGGCAACTGCCAGATGCTTGTAGACGATTTTGTGGTCCGATCAAAGGATAGCCCGTGAAAATAATACCTATATATATAAGAATAACTTTAGTTTTCAATCTAAAAGTTTTCTTCACAAGCTAGATAATAAGTAAGTGGTCAGGCACATTTGGTACGACGAAAATTATTTCAAAAAATATTTTTCATGAGGAAGTCATTTTCCGTGTTTTGTGGACAGAATATGTGTTCAACTGAATTTTTTTTATCAAATGGTGAAAAGTGACTTCCAAAAAAATGCTTTGCTCGGTACTCCCTTTTTTTTTTTTTCTTTTTTCATATTTGAGGTCTCCTTTTAAAAACATATGACTATAAATTTTAACAACTTTTTATCTGCTTTAGAGTTAATAATTTATTAAATTTAATAAGTTTTTTAATAATTTTAATTAACAAACATCAATTTAAAATACCAAAAATACTAAATTCTACTTATTTTCCTAAATTTTACAAATTCAAAATAATTTTATTTTTACAAGCTAATTATTGTCGACAATTACAATTAGAGGAGAACTATAAACTAAGCTGGATTAATAACTTCTTTAATATAAGAATTTTGGAACTATGAAAATATACTACATTTAAACAAATGAAAAAAAAATAAAAAAAATAAGTGATTTGTAAACCACGAGAAAGAGACAAGCAAAATACTTTAAAAGTTTTCAAATAAACAAGTGTGAAATTGAGATAGAAGAATACTCTAACAGATAGAGAGAGAAAAAATTCACATATATATATTTAAATAAATAAAATAGTGTAATATCTTAGGCATTGGGTCTTTAAAAGATTAATTCAATAGTTTTATTCTTAGATAAATCTTCCAAAAACTAAAATAGTAAAGTTGGATTGTGGGTCTTTTAAATCTACCCATTATTGGAAAATTCAAAATATACGTGAAAGGGTAAGACTGGATCCCTTGACCTTGTACTCTTGAAAGTGACCACGCATGAACCATTGCACCACACCTCACTTTTCAAGAGGGTTCAACGTTCCCACTTTAACATCATTTGGTATTTGAAAAAATAATTTACATATAAAATAGTATTATTTTTTTTATAAAGCGGGTTCAACTGAACCCGTTTGAACCAATGGGGGCTGCCCCCGGCAACCAAACATCGAAAAATATTTTTTGTAAATATTATTCTTATGGAAAATGACTTTCATCGCATCAAACACACTTTCAGTCTTCCTCCACGATACAATATCTTCGATTTGAAGTTATGTTTGGGTTTCTATGTGCAAAGATTTTTTTTTGGAACCCCAGGAAAACCCGCAGTCGCTATAACCTCTGCCCTTCGGATGACCACTCTGTGTGCACTTGATAAATCTCCCATTGTGTAATAGACTGCAAACCACACATGAAATTTAAACCGCACTAAGGAAGTCCCATGCGACATACTCAGACCCAAAAGACATTGAGGATGGATCAAACACTCGTCGTCGTCCGTGCGGACAACTTCCTCCAAACCCACTGGGCCGTCCCTTCGGGACATGTGCAAAGATGTTAAAACATAAAATCTGCAAACTTATTTTCTAATGGGACATTTTGCTGTCGGATTAGCTGTACCAACAGGTGGATGCAGAGACTAGCTGTAATATTCCTTTTTAGTTTTGCAAATAAGAGAAGGATCCCAATATTGTTCTTTATGAATAGTCTTTTTTAATAATATATAATTTTCTTATGCGACATCTATAACAAATAAGTCACTATTATACATGTTTTTTCCCTTGTATAGTTTGCAGTACATCTGAATGTCTGGCTTTACTGTAGATTATATTATTGCTTTTGGTTTTATTTGGCCGACTGAAAATGCTGTGGGAAAATACAGCAACTCTTTATCTTGAAATTTAACACATTATAATCTCTCAACAATAATTCTCTTAATCACGTAATATATTATATATATGCTTAACCGAGCTGAAATAGTTCGGCTATGTGAAGAGAAGGAGCACATATGCCTCAGTGAGGAGGTGTGAGATCGAAAAAGAACTGCGAAGAGGTGATTAGACAGGACATTACACATCTTCTCTTTACTATTTTTGCTGGCTATACTTTTTTTTTTTCTTTTCTTCAGTATTTTCATCACATATTATTTTACTTTTGTATTTTTCAAACTCGTTTAAAAAATTCTTTTCTGAGCCAAGAATTTATTGGAAATTAAACAACGTTTCTATCTTACATAAGGTGAGGATAAAGTCTGCATATAACTTGCTCTCTCCAGATCTCACGTATGAAATCAGGCTAGGTATATTGTTAGTGTAATTGTTAAGTACAACATACGCAAATGTTCTGGACATTCTAATGGAGATTTAGAGATACTCACCATTGTTTGTGTACCCATACTTAGCTGTGTCCAATAACGACTTGGTGAGTTTTCCACTTATGCATTTTCCATCAGAATCACGTAGAGCTTCTTGAGTCTCCTCTATTTAAAAGATTTAAGAGGATAGATGTTAAACAACATAACGAAAAAACATATATATAAATATTTATTAATATTAATCTCCCTTGTACATTATTTTTCATTTGAAAGGTGTGATTTTATCCCTTATCAGAGGCGGAGCTAGAAGGTAAGCTAGTAACTGTAGTCTAAACTCTTTACTCCCTCCTTTTATATTTACTTGTCTACTATACTAAGAAAAGATATCCACTTTTATTTGTCCAGTAAGGAAAACCAAGAGATAATTTACCATTATATATCTATTTAACCCTTATCATTTTCTATCATTTTGGATTTATAACTGTCAAAGTTAGTTTTCCAATAGTTAAAATTAGGGGTGATATAGTCTTAAGGAACGTACCTAGTCAAACATGGACAGAAAAAAACAGAGGGAATATATTATTCATAAATCAGTTATTAACACGTGACCATGTCACTATCCTGAAATTTAAAATTCACAAAATTTAAATCTTGACTCCGTCTCTATCTCTAATAACACAAATAAGAAGAATTTGATCAATAATGTTGTGAAGTTTAAACCAATTAATTACCTGAGGTTCTCATAGATGAAAGAATAAGTGGAGAAGTGGGTCGGAATCCAAGATAATCATTTAGAGCATTGCCAGAAGAGCTTAAGGGAACTCGATTATCAATCCTGTAAAGCACTGTTTTTTGACTTGGGAACCAAGAGAAATCTGCAAATTCATGTTTTCTTCCAAAGGTGATGACTTCATCTCCCAAATTTGAATCACTCTTTTCTACAAAGGCGATATTACGTTTGAACATTGGTTGTAATTTGAAAGTAACCTACATATATAAAACAGAGAAGCTCGTTCAGTATCGTATGCAGGATTTTAGTAAACAGTGTCAACATTTGAAGAAATGAACGAATGAATAAATCATTATAATAACAACAGTGTCCTTTTTTATGTTGTATACAGGGGCGGTGCTAGAGTGTTGTCAGCGGGTTCGGCCGAACCCAGTAGCTTTGGTTCAAATCCTGTATTTGTCTTAAAAAATCCATTGAATATGTATATATTATTAATTTAGAATCCGGTAACTTAAAACAATTAGAATCCCGAACCCATAATCTTGAAATCCTGGCTCCGCCTCTGATTGTATACTATCTATATATACATCTTTAATAAAAAATTTGACGAAGCAGTATCACGTCCGCTTGCCACAAAGTGTATCTGCCCCTGAGCTTGTTAACGTCAAAAAAGGGTAGAAGGGTCCATAGTTCCCTCATACTCTTTCTTTCTGTATTTGGATTTGAAAAATTAACTCATATTTTTATATTTTACCTCGTAATCTCATTTTTTATATAAATAACCAAACGGCTGATAAAAATAATCTTTGTATTACAATATCTATACTACTAACTCATATGCTAATTAATAATCTTTGTGTTACAATCTCTACCTAACTTGTTTCTAAACGAAACGACCCCTAACAAATCTATTAGTTGGTGTGAAATGAGTTGTTATGGTATGCACGCCCATTATATTTAATGTTATAAACAGTGGTCAACTGATTGTAAATTTCCAACTAATTATTGAAGCTAACATATGAATTAAAAATTATTTCAATATTTTAATATTAAAATTTAGATATTTAAAATAAAAACTATACAAAAAGTATTATAATTTACAATTGCTTTATCAATGCGATGAAAAAATACATATTAAAATATTAAATGCTTAAAATTTATATAATTTAACTCTCGAAAAACAAAACTTAATAGTATAACTGAATGAGAACGGAAGGGAGTAACAATACTAATCTTCTAAAACCGTGTTAAGAAAGGCGGAGGCATTTATTATATATATAATATGTACATAATCAACATGAAGGGATGTAAGTACCAAAGTCAATAAGAAAGGATTAAAGTTCTTAGTAAATGTTAAACTTGTCCTTAATTGTGTAACAACAAAGAGAGCAAAGCTACTCTCCATGTCATTTGGTATTGCATGGGGTTTTATATAGGTATACTTCAAGGGGGTAACAACAACATCGTATTAAACTTGTAACATGGATAGTTTAGGTTTTTTTGGTATTAACTCTTAATTAAACCATTTTAAGGAACAAGACAACAAGTTAATCATTTTCTAGTTAGTAACAAAAGTTCGATGAAAAGTCGTAAATTTTGAGAACAATTCAACCTATCCTTATTCACGTATACTCTATCACAAATGATACAGAAATGTACTCAAATTAGTTCCACTTCCTACCGACAACTATAAAGGGAGTTTGGCATAACTGGTAAAGTTATTGTCGTGTGATCAGGAGGTTATGAGTTCGACTGTGGAAACAACCTCTTGCAAAAGTGTAGGTTAAGACTGCGATAGACTCTTGTGTACCGGCCCTTCTCCGGACCCCGCGCATAGCGAAAGCGGCAACTATATTTTACTATGAGATTTTACGTCACTCCTGATAATTTCAGAACATGTTGCATATTACAGATATATAATTAAGAAGGAAAGTAAGGTGATTTATATATATACCTGTGAAATGACTCCAAGAACTCCAAGTGACAATTTAGCTGCATTAAACTCAGGATTAGCAGTGTCAAGGGTCCGAACTTTTGCATAGCCTTCTTCTTCTGTAGCTGGTGTGACGATCCGAAGCTCAACTACATAGTTATTCACTGCACTTCCCAGACCCCAAAGAGAGCTGCCATGTGCACCAGTACCTAGCAAACCACCAACACTCATTCCCCACCAATAAGGCGAATGAGGCAGCGCTAGGTCAACCTGCGCTGCCTCATCGATCAAATCCCTTAGTATTAGTCCGCTATCCACCCTCATCTTCATGTTTTGTCGATCCATCATCTGTACCTGTTGAGACATAGTATAATTAAAATAATTTAAAAGGTGTAATTTCTAATAGTTTAAACATTACATGTGATGGTCACACAATGAAGTACGAAAGTATGTAGTACCTTATTAAGGAGTTTTGTACTGATAATGAGACCATCATCCTCACCAGGACAAACCAACTTAGGAATACTCTGAGAGTAGCGAGTCGCTACTCTCATTTTCCTTTTCTCCTTAGTTGCTTTTCCTACCGCAGAGATGAGTTCTTCTTCTGTGGTAGGATAAGCGACTTCAGCTGCACGGCAAATGCTCCGATCCGGAAATGAGCCATAGATATTTGTGATGGTGCAGTTTGAATTTTTTGTTATACACTTGATGGGATCTTGAGGAAGGCTACCTTCAACTAAGTAAATCATGATCAAGAAAATGCAGTATGATGTCAGAATTTGGCGTACAACGCCGTTTGGAAAACGTACGTTTTTCATGATTTATTGGTGATTTTCGTCCTTGTTCATTTCTTTCTAAGGGAGCCAATTCCAATATATAGACAACTGGACAAGTAGTACTATTAAAGAGGATAATAGACTGGGTTTCATATATTTGACCAGTGGATACATGTTGTGGTGGATATGTGTCACATGGGTTTAATTTCTTAAAATATATGAATGATGACTTTCAATGTTAAACCACAGAAAAGTTTTTCAGGGATTGTTGTTAAAGTTGATATAAATATTATCCCATTTGTTTCATATTTGTATAAATATTATTCCATTTGTTCATTTTCTGTACGATGATGTTTGACTATTAGACAGTTTGATTAGCACGAAAAAAAGCTTTTTCCCAATACCAAATTAAAATATACCCACTTGAGATTCTAAATATACCATGATATTTTTATACTATAAAACTATACCTTGTGGGTAATTTCATGTGTGATACCTAAATAAATGCTACGTTGAACAACAGGGACGGCCTAAGGCTAAGGCAAATGAAGCCTGTATGGGTCAAAATCCGATCTCACGGTAATTAACGGAGTTAATTTCGTCTTGAGCTAATCCATAATTAATAAGTGGTATGGCCACTTATTCATAACAGGATTCGACTCTTGTCCGATTTAATCTACGAGGGCACGGCCCAGTTATTCCCCCGTGGGGACGGAACCTCAGCGTGGCCACGACCATTTATTGCCAGCTCACGAAGCTCACATCTATAAATACTAAGAGTGGAAGCCCTAGAAAAGGGGCTGCTTCTTGACCACCATTCACAATAGAGAGAGAGAAGAGAAAAATATACCCCTCTTATGGGAAGAGAAAACACCATTGTAAGGCTCTGAACCTCTTTATGGAGAGGCAGACCAAACCATTATCAATAAAAGCTGTTAAGATTTCTTCTCCTAACCTTGAGTACTTATTTTCATGTTCTTCGCTTGGTCCAATGGATTATTACGATTTGCTATGATTTTCCCGTAACTTATTTGTATTGTTTTGCACTCATAAAGCACATGATAACTTTTGAGCCAAACAATTTGGCGCCGTCTGTGGGGATTTCATAGCAAAATCGCGTAGTTCTTCCATGGACCAAAAGGAAAGAAACGCCGGAAAAGGAAGAACAACCCAACAAGCCAAAGCGGCATATCAGGCCGATGGAACTCGAAGATCTCGAATCGAGATCCAGTTTCTCTGTCTCTCATCTATCGGATGGTGCAAACAAGAAGAAGCAGCCCCGCATAAACAAGCCAAAGCGGCATATCAGGCTGATGGAACTCGAAGATCTCGAATCGAGATCCAGTTCCTCTGTCTCTCATCTATCGGATGGTACAAACAAGAAGAAGAAGCCATCCCCCCTCTCTTTTGGGGAGAATCTTCGTAAGAGATCTCCCACATCCCTGATAAGGGCTCTAGCCGGAAACCAGCACGGAGGAATCTCGAATCGAGAATCGCTTCGAGACAGCCTACATACCCCGGTTGGGAAGACAACGATTAAGCTGCTCAAGATCTCGAATCAAAACCGAGCTTCAGCTCCCAAAAACCCACGAACCAAAACAGTTCAACTACGGTTGAACCAAGACAGGCTATGCGCCTTCACCAGCAAGTTCAACTACGGTTGAACCAAGACAGGATATGCGCCTTCGCCAAAAAGTTCAACTACGGTTGAACCAAGACAGGCTACGCGCCTTCACCAAAAAGTTCAACTACGGTTGAACCAAGACAGGCTATGCGCCTTCGCCAAAAAGTTCAACTACGGTTGAACCAAGACAGGCTATGCGCCTTCGCCAAAAAGTTCAACTACGGTTGAACCGGGACTCAGGCTATGCGCCTTCACCGAAAAGTTCAACTACGGTTGAACCAAGACAGGCTATGCGCCTTCGCCAAAAAGTTCAACTACGGTTGAACCAAGACAGGCTATGCGCCTTCGCCAAAAAGTTCAACTACGGTTGAACCGGGACTCAGGCTATGTGCCTTCGCCACACAAATTCAACCACGGTTGAACCAAGACTCAGGCCATGTGCCTTCGCCATTAAATCCAACGAGCTCGACCTCGCTCGAACTACAAGGATGGACGCCTTCGTCCTCAACTTTAGCAAGTTCAACCACAGTTGAACCGAGACTTAGGCCAAACGCCTTCATCTGTGAAAGCAAAGCCCGACCTCCAACAAATCGAAGCGCAGGATAGGCACCCTCGCCATTCAAGTAAGTTCTCCCAACTCGAATTAAGATTCGGGCCACGTAAAGTTCGGCCCCGGTCAAACTACAAGGCCGCGTTTCTGTCATAACGGCCGACAGTTCGACCGTGCCCGAACTGGGACTAAGGCTTAGTGCCGCTATCGCCAAACTACAAGGCCGCGTTTCTGTCATCATGGCCGACAGTTCGATCGCGCCCAAACTGGGACTAAGGCTAAGTGCCGCTATCGCCAAGCAACGGCTCCGACTCGCTCACCCCGAGTCGAAGAAGAAGAGTCGTCAACAATTAAAAACTAACATGCCTACCAGAGTCGAACTCGAAGGCAAATCACCCCTTCGAGCGCATGCAAAGAAAAATCTAAGGGGGAAAAAGAGGAGATACAAAACAGACACAAGGCAAATAACGGAAAGGAGATCTCATTTATCTACAAAGTTAATTGCGGGTCTTCCCCGCTTACACCCGGCCAAGGCCGATCAATACAAGGAAAGAGAAAAGAAAAACAAGAAAAAATGCATATCTTTTTACTCGGCACCATCCGCGCCACCATCTGCACCAGTGTCAGCCTCTGGCGTCGCCGCGTCAAAACCACAGTCGGTACGAGCCTCACGAGCCTTTTGACGTGCTCCTTCGAAAGCAGCTTCGGTCACGATGCCGGCCTCCCACAAATTCTTATATACATCACGTTGGGCCTCGGCAAAGACCCAAAGCTCTCGAGCCTGGCTGGAAGAAGCAGCTTGATCCCGTAGGCGCTGATTCTCTTCTTCTAAGGCTGTGATCCGGTCCGCCATGACTTGGGCGTCCTGCTCAAAGACACCGATCCGCTCCTCGAGACTCACTTCTCTAAAGGCCGCAGCATCCCTCTCCAATGCCCGTTGGGATTCGTGCATGCGGATAGCTTCCTTCAACGCCTCAGCCCTCGACGAGGCATCCCTCACTTGAAGCTTCAATACCGCGACTTCACCCTCCAACGCAGTCACTTTCCCGCTCCATGCCGCGGCGGCCTCCGCCGCCTTAACCTGGCCCTGGCACTCATGCTCATCTGCAGTCCTTCTCCCCGCCTCAAGCTCCTCATCCTTCCGCTGGAACTGCTCCTCGAGAGCACTCGCTCTGCCAAGTGCTTGCTGCATCTGTACCTCCCGCCTCGCCAGTTCCTCGACCAAGGTCCGACTACGGGATCGATCTTCAAGCGCAC
>NW_017672908.1:130954-161370 GCF_001879085.1 Nicotiana attenuata
GTGCATGGTTCCAAGCCTCTGGGAACCCAGTAGCATCCGCCACCAGATGCCTGGTCCTGATATAAAAGAAGTGCTCGAAAGCGCGAGGGTCGACCTCGTCATCCAATCTCATGACCAGGCCCCTCGACCCACGAGGGCACGCCTGAATCATGGTGCCACGGACTCTCTGGGGAGCGTAGAGACTCAGCACATGCTGCAGCGTGACCTCCCTACGGGCCAATTCCGCGTACTTGATGAACATTGCCAATAATTTGTAGAGGGAAGGAGTGAGCTGACCCGGGCACACCCCGTAATAACGGCAGAAATCCACCACCAGCATTGGGAGCGGGATCTTGAACCCCAACCTGAAAGGATAGGCGTAAAAAATGCAGTATCCCCTGCGGTCGGTGTGGACCCTCTCATCGCTTCTAGCGAGAACGATGTCTGCATGGGTGGGAATGACCCCCTGTTCCCGTAATCGGGCCATCCCAATCTCCCCCATTAACGGGGCTTCATCCACCGGGTCCTCTCCACCGTCGACAGTGAAATCAATCGCCAGACCTCCGGGCCGAGGAACTACCTCGTCAACCGACGGAACTTCTCCGGTCTCCATCTGTTCTGCACCTCCCATTGCCGGAGGTGGCCCTTCAACTACCGAAAAATCTACCGGAAGAGCATCGTGGGAAGAACTGCCTGTCATTGTTGATCTACTAAAGAGATAAAGACAAAGGTTATCACAATCAAAGGAAAGAAAGGAGAAGATGAATTAGCAGAATGAAAAAGTTTCCTCAGAATCTCTCTCAGATGAACAATGAAGATATGAGAAATGAATGCCTCAACCCACCTTTATAGGCAACATAAATGGCTTTCGCGAAACCCAATAGCCATCATTAACTGCACGACCAACCGTAAAACGGTTCGGTTCTGCCGAAGCATGCGTCATTATGACAAGCTCCGCGAAGCGGCTTCTCAGCCATCCGCCAACGTCCCGCCGTCAGAATAATCGCAACGGCCTGCGAACGCTGAAAGAATGTGCCGTACGCCTTCAAAATTCTGGACGTGACCAAATACGTACCCGGCGCATACTCATTCCCCACGGCCATCTCTAATGTATGAAAGGCTCTCCAATATATGAAAGGCTACGGCCATCCCCAATATATGAAAGGCTACGGCCATCTCTAATGTATGAAAGGCTCTCTAATATATGAAAGGCTACGGCCATCCCCTTTATATGAAAGGCTACGACCATCTCTAATGTATGAAAGGCTCTCCAATATACGAAAGGCTACGGCCATCTTCAATGTGTAAACGGCTAAGGCCACCGCCGTCAATAAGTCGACCCCCTTATTCGAGTATTTTTTTTCTCAATCGATGAAGTCCGCTCATTGAGCTCGGCCGAAAGACGACCTCAATAAGCGGAGGGACTAACTGTATGGGTCAAAATCCGATCTCACGGTAATTAACGGAGTTATTCTCGTCTTGAGCTAATCCATAATTAATAAGTGGTATGGCCACTTATTCATAACAGGATTCGACTCTTGTCCGATTTAATCTACGAGGGCACGTCCCAGTCATTCCCCCGTGGGGACGGAACCTCAGCGTGGCCACGACTATTTATTGCCAGCTCACGAAGCTCACATCTATAAATACTAAGAGTGGAAGCCCTAGAAAGGGGGCTGCTTCTTGACCACCATTCACAATAGAGAGAGAGAAGAGAAAAATATACCCCTCTTATGGGAAGAGAAAACACCATTGTAAGGCTCTGAACCTCTTTACGGAGAGGCAGACCAAACCAATATTATCAATAAAAGCTGTTAAGATTTCTTCTCCTAACCTTGAGTACTTATTTTCATGTTCTTCGCTTGGTCCAATGGATTATTACGATTTGCTATGATTTTCCCGTAACTTATTTGTATTGTTTTGCACTCATAAAGCACATGATAACTTTTGAGCCAAACAAAGCCATTGCCTTAGGTCCCAAAAATATTAATGTCTCATAAATTGTTATTAATGAAATATTTAAAAGGTTTAATTAAAATTATACAGTTGAGTGATAGATACCGATAAATTTGTCTCTTATTTAATTAAATGATGAATGTTATCAAATTTAATTTTTTTCTCGTGTACACTCATATTGTTTTATGTGTCTAATGATTTCACTTTCTAATTTTAACTAAGTTTCTTTGAGTTGGCTATTTCTTTTCACCATAGTTTATTGATCCATCCATTAGAAAGCAATTATTTTATGTTCATCTTTTTAAGAGATCATCCCCAAATGCAATGGGGCGTAAGGTTCGAAAGTCGACAGATTATCGCCGTAGCCCCTCTACTTTCTTCCACTTAATTAATGACACATTTTCCTTTACAATGGAGTTCCAACTGTGACGTGCACCTAATTCACACATCACACATTTTACAATTACCACTAGGCCAAAGTCCTAAGAATTTGCTTTGTATCTCATTATTATATGAATTTTACAAAAAAAAAAATTTAAGAGCTTTTTAATATGTTTTGGCTTTAGGCCACAAAATCCGTTGAGTCACATCTGTTGAACCGAACCTAGCTAAGTATCAGGACTAAATCTTGTTATTACAATATACATACACTGTACTTAGGTGTAATAAATCGTACGAGCCGCCATAAAAGGTCATTTTCCGACAAGTAAACTACTCTAAATTATTCAAATATCCATTTTAAAAGCCAACTATTTTACCCATTTGAGCAAGAGAACATTGACATAATAAATAAAGAATGTTATAAAGAAAATGAGATAGTAACGCCGTGCCAAACATTAGTTGTTTTGCTATAATATAAGCTCATCTTTGTTGAAATTATCCAAATTTAAGCGTGCAAGCTAAATTATCCATATATTGAATACCCTAGAGTCTCCTTTCACCTTCACGCAACACCATTTATTAAATTTCTTCAACGGAGAATTCTTGAGCAAGGTAAAAAGTCGTACTTTATGGTATTGGTCAAATTACAAAAAATGCATTTTCATGATTATTAATTACATTTAGTTCATGTAGAGGAGATATGTTTAGATTTATAGCTGTAGTGGTGGCAAAATGGTTAAAAGAAAATAACTATTCATCTATATTATCCACTAAAAAAATGGGTTGGATAATGAATTTTTTAAAAATGGGTCAAATATGGATAAAAATCATATTATCCATATAGAAAATGGAAAACCAATGGGTTTAACTATTACATTTGTAAAGCTTCAAATTGTGGTTCTTCAAGTTTAGGAGTTCGAGAATTCTCCCAAAAGTGATCATATTCAAGAAGACATGGATAATATCCGTTGGTTAATTCATTTTTTATCCGTATTAAATATGGACCGGGTCGGATAATTTATCCGTTTTTGCATTATTTATTTTCAACCCGCCTATATCCGACCCGACTCAGCCCGCCCGTTTGCCACCCCTAGCTGCTTGGATGCTGCCCAGTTTGGCTAATATTGTCCCTTGTACTAGTTATCGCTATTTTAATACGGCTTTGCTTATTCTAGGTTATTTATTTGTAGTGTCAACTTAGAGAGCTTGTATCCTATAAGCCCAAAGTTCATACTTAACAGTACTAGTATTTTTAATTCTTGTAAGCTCCTATATTTTAGAGGCAATTAAAGAAGCCATAGTAAGCCAAGTGGCAACATAATAAAAAGCCACTTCACAATTTTAGGACAAAGTTTGTTACGACCCAAAATCCATTAAGGGTCATGATGGCGCCGGACACCACTGTTAGGCAAGCCAACACCAATAAGTTAATTAAATTCTCATTTTAGTACTTTTGAAATCATTTCTTTTCCATACATTAGACAATAAATAATGAACTTCATCGAGTAAATAATGATGTCTTTAATAAATTTTCAATACTAAGTAATCCCATATACATCTCAGAACCCGGTGTCACAAGTGCATGAGCAATTTAGTAAATAAAATATAATACCATAACTGTCCAGAATACAAATTAGACAGAAAATAAAATACAATACTCTGAAAGAGACTCTGCTGGTTGCGGTCGTCTCGAGAGATGCAGCTCACCTAAGTCTCCGTATCAACCATGCTGCTGCGCCCAACGAGGCCATTAGACATACATGTGCTTGTGCAACCAAA
The DNA here is from genome assembly GCF_001879085.1 of Nicotiana attenuata. Lineage (NCBI taxonomy): Eukaryota > Viridiplantae > Streptophyta > Magnoliopsida > Solanales > Solanaceae > Nicotiana > Nicotiana attenuata. The sequence continues at coordinate 135,050 of NW_017672908.1, forward strand.
ATGCATAGCAAGTGTAGTATGAGTATGAAAACAACGCGTACCCAGTAAGTATACAGTCTAACCTCGAAGAAGTAGTGACGAGAGGTCGACTTCGACACTTACTAGTGGTCCTGTCACACCTCCTTTTTCCGAAAGGATAGGGAGTTTTTCCAATTAAAGTGACAGTAATCGAAACAGGATTGTTATTATTCAAATTCAAAGTCGCCACTTGGGATAATTTATGATGTCCCAAGTCACCGGTTTAAAATCTCGAATCGAGGAAGTTTGACTCTGTTTTACAGTGCGCGAAACACAGAAATCCGGGTAAGAAATTCTGTTAACCCGGGAGAAGGTATTAGGCATTCCCGGGTTCCGTGGTTTTAGCACGGTCGCTCAACTATTAATAATTAGCCTAATTATCTGATTAATCACATATTTAAAACTATGTGCATTTTATTCCTTTTAACCGCTTTTATTTATTTATGGAATTACTTCTGGAACAAGGCACGATTGTCGTACACTTGTCGTTTTGGAACACCTCGTAAACCACGCTACATGAAATGCACCCGTGGTTTCCGACATGTTTATTTTATTAACATTATTAGAAGTTGTGGTCGAGTCACATGAAATGTGCACCTGAATTTGGGAATTAGGTACAATGACCATGCCACGGGAACCGTACCCATAGCCTTGATGATTCAATTATAGCGCGCCTAAAGCAAACTACGAATATTCATAAGATGTGTAATTCTTAATTCGGTGATTGTGAGCAAAAAGGCCCGAGATTATGGAGTGCTTTTACTAAATTTCAAGCTCATTTCCTTTTAAGCTTCTAATTTCATACATTTGACTAAGCCCAATTCCTAAAGGACGTGAACAGATTAGTCACTAATGAGCTTTGGTCATTCTCCACTCTCACGGCACAACATCGTTCAAGACAATCCAGATATACAACCAAACAAGTTCATGCTCGTTTAACAATCACAAATCAACCAAGTCTTAATCAAACATACACTAAACCAAGAAAATCTAAACTTAAGAGATACTCCAACATATAATGGAAACTAGAACATCCAAAGCATTGAAGATGAATCATTCAAATCGATTTCAATCGGCTCATTCAAACCAAATCTCAAATATTCCCTAATTAGATTGACTTAGCATTTATCATTTAGATCCACATGAAAGCAGTAAAGGATAAGATACGAACCTGAAAATCAAAATTTCGATTATCCTTTGAAGTTCGAATGTGATACAAACAGTAGAAAGCTAAGCAACGAGCTTGAAAGGAAAACCAAATACTGAAATCTGAGCCTTAACAGCAAGTGCGACGAACTCGAATCAACCCCGACTCAATCAAAGTTTGAACAACCACTCAGCTTCAACATTTCGAACAGAAATCCAAAGAAGTAACAAGATTTTTTTCTGATTTTTTGAGAAGAAAAAAGAAAACAAAGAAGAAAGCAGCACTGAATATGTATTTTTCTTTTATCTTTCTGTGAAACCTCAAACGAAAAGGAGACTGAAGAAAGCAAAAATCAAAAGGCAACCAAAACCAGATCCTAGTTTCTTTTTTCTTTCTCCTAAAGACCTCTTAATTTTTCTTCGATTTCTTACCCGAAAATCATCCCTTTATATCCTTAACTCCAAGTTCTTTCTTTTTCTTCAAGAAATCGGATCGAGCCCCTTTGAAAACAAGCACATGATTAATGTGAGGCTCAGATTAAATGAAATCGATCCGACGCCTCTCACTCATCCAACACACGCCTTTTAGAGCCTTCTAATCGCGTGATTTAGCTTGAAAACGGGCGAGTGAGGGAGGGAATCTTCTTGTAGTCAGAGTTAGTTACACTATGTGACAAGAGAAGAGAGGGGGGAGCGCGTGAGGTGAGTTTTGGGGTGAACTCGCATGTTTCAGGCGAGTTTGGGACTATTTGAGCGAGGCAGAGGTGGGGTGGGAAGGGCAGTGCCGTTTGGGTGTTGTAGAGATTAGGTTTAGAGTTTTTTGGTGGATGTTATAATAGGGCTTATATATGGGGTGGGCAATGGGTTAGGTCTGGTTTGGGCTTGGGCGGATCGGGTCTAGGTTTAAGTGAAGGGAAGGGGTGTTGGGCTAAGGGTGGTTTGGGGCGAAAGACTTGGGCTTCAGAAGTTGAATTTGGGCCCAATTTCGAGTTTTAATTAATGTTTTCCCCCTCTTTTATTTATTTTTTATCTTTTCTTGATTTTTTAACTACCAAATTTAATTAAAAATCCTAGACTAAAATTTAATTTGTAAAATTATATTTTTTAACCTAAACACAAATACGTAACTCAAAGCCGATGAAAGGAAATTGCTATTTTGAGATCAAAAGCTAAAAATATAAAAATGGCCAATATTTTTTGATTTTTTGTCTATTAATGCAATTAATTAACAACTTAAACCTAAAAATACAAATATCAACCTAAAAATGGAATGCATGAAATTTGAACATTTTAGGATAATTCCCATGATTTTTAAAATATTAAATATGCACCAAAATGTAACTAAATGCAAACAATTATCAAACAATTACTATAAATTCCCCCCAAAAAATAAAAACACTTAAAAGAAAATCCATTTGTGACTTTTGTAGGAATATTATTATTCGGGCAAAAATCACGTGCTCACAGCTGCCCCTCTTTGCTCGGAAACACGAAGAGTTTTCGGGCAAAGATAAAGTAAGCGAATACGAGCGATTTCTGCCCGTTTGGATACTCCATGGAAGCACTTAGAAGAAGTCTGACCAAACCTTGCTTTGGAGGTTGCCTACATATCCTTGGCTATAAAGGAATCAGGTCAGTGTAGTTCTGGAGAATGATGGAAGGATGAGTTGGAGAGTCGAGTGAGGTGCCGTTCCGTCGAGGTTTCGGTCCGCGGTTCCTGCCATTACATCAAAATAAAAGGAAAAATTACAGCAAAAATAAAAGAAACACACAAGATCCTATCTACTTCTTGTCTTGAATCTTCTTTGAATCTCCACTTGCTCCTTCAACATAAAACTGAAAATTCACCCCATTCTTCAGGTGGGCATCCTGCTGACTTGAATTTGAAGAAAATTGGAAGTTGACCTTGTTCTTCAGCCAGGCATCCTGCTGCTTGCACTTGAAATAAGCTTGAACTTGGAGTAGACTTGAGCTCGAAAACCTTGCTCCTCAGGCGGCTCGTGCTACTTTCTGATTTGAATTAAAAATTGCCCCTATTCTCCAGGCGGGATCCTGCTGTCTTTGACATGAATCTTGAAAACTGAAAGTTGACCCTATTCTTCAGGTGGACTCCTGGTGTCTTTGACTTGAATCTTGAAAACTGAATGTTGACCCTGTTCTTCAGGCGGGCTCCTGATGCCTCTAACTTGAACACTGAAAGTTGACCCTATTCTTCAGGCGGGCTTCTCCTGACGCTTCTCTAACTTGAAATTGAAAGTTGACCCTGTTCTCCAGGCGGGCTCCTGATGCCTCTTCGACTTGAACTTGTAAATTGAAAGTTGACCTTGTTCTTCAGGCGGGCTCCTGACGCTTCTCTAACTTGCACTTGAAACCAATTTCTGAATATTGACCCTCGTTCTCCACGTGGGATCCTCCTGCTTGATCTCGAACGAAATTGAAAGTTGACTCTGTTCTTCAGGCGAGTTCCTGGTGCTTCTTTGACTTGGACCTAAAACCGATTTCTGAAATGTTGCCCCTCGTTCTCCAGGTGGGTGCCTGCAATCAAAACAACAAAACAAAATAAAATTTTCTGCCCCAGTTTGCACTAGGAAGATTTGTGAGTTGTTAGCGAAATTGTAAATCACCTATGGTATTGATGAAGGATGCAATGATGAGGGTAAAACTAAAAACTCGACTAGGATGTGCATCTCCTATGAGATCGAGCTTAAGGAAAACTATAAGCTAAGCTTGACCAAACTAAAAATTGCCCCAATTCTTCAAGCAGGCCCCTGAACTCAAGAAAAACTAGAGATTGAAAACTTAAGGAAACTAACAACTGACCCTATTCTCCAGGTGGAACCCCTGAACTTTAAGAGAAACTAAATATTGAAATCTTAAGTAAACTAACAACTGACCCTGTTCTCCAAGCGGGACCCCTGAACTAAAGGAAAACTGAAGATTAACAATTTAAGAAAATTAAAATTGACCCTATTTTCCAGGCGGGACCCCTGAACTTAAGGAAAGCTAAAATCTCTTCTAACTAGGGAGAATGCCTAGGAGGTACGGTTCTTCTCAACTAGGGAAAATGTAGGAGGTGAAAACCTTCTCAACTAGGGGAATGCCTAGCAAGTAAAAACCTTCTCAAACAGCCTTTGTGCTGACAAAATTTGGGCGCGACACTTCAAAAATTTTAGCTTCCCAAGCTTTGATTTGGACATAGTCTTCGTCCCTGTTTCAAACAAAGAAAACTTGTGAATTTAAACATGGTGGTTGGTTTGTGGCCTTGACTTTGAGGGCGATTGCTCCTTCACTTTCCGTGATAACTTTGATTTCAACTTAAAAGACCTTGCGTGTTTATTGACTAACCACTTACTCTGTCACCCTTATCACAGAAAATATCTCTGATCCGTTTAAACCAAATACCCTCTATCTGTTTCATTGTGCTCATGAATTGACATATACCGCACCTTTGTATTTCACATGAATCCCAAAGCACGTCAATTGTCACCAACACAGTGCGCATGCTACTCTTTCCTGACTTAAGCCACTTTGATGTACTAGCCAGACTCCGCTTTGTGCAATTGGAAAGCTGGTAGCAAATTTTGAAGTCATTTCTCACTTGTTTTGATAAAACAGACTCAAGAAGAGGACTTAAACAAATCAAGAGGAACATAGTAAGGGGACAACGGAAAGAGATGACATCTAACAAGAAAATCACCAAGTAGAAACTTATCAGATGTGGATACCAACTCTAATGACCATGACATGCACTTTTTGATTAAGTGGCCTAATCTGTCAAGCAAGTCTAATATTCAACTCTTGTTGTACCTCTTCGCCGTGAAACTGGGCTTCAATGCTCCGATTATCCTATCTGATTCACGATCCTTATTCGACTTGTAGTGCCCGAAGGGTTTTCACCATCAAGCCTCTCTCATTTTGTTTTTTCTCTCAACTCACGTCGCCTTATGGTGCCTGTGAAGGTTTTCACCAATAAGACTCTCTCGTTTTGTTCTTTTCTTCTTATTTCCTCTGATTCTGCAGATGACAAGGCATTAACTATGGTAAAAATATCATATGCTCTTGGCATGGCTAACTCAGCACTTTCAAAGATTATTTGGGAGGTCTTTTTTGGACTGTAATGTGGCTTTTGGACAGGGTTAGAAAGAAAGGATATCATAAAGACTCAAAATAATTAAGATAACAGGGTTAATTTATTTACAACTTTTGGAATCCATTTCAAAACTTTGCCCCAATTTCTAAAACAAGAGAATTTGATTCTAAGAAAACCCGCCTCACTCTTGACTTCGTGGGATTATGAAATATTTTATTTGGTGCGACCAAATCGTAAGGCTGCCTACATATCTTGTGGTGACAAGAATCAGGTCGAACGTAGTTCACAACTAATTCTTGTTTTGTTTTTTTGTTGCTCTTTTTCTTTTCTTTTTTTTCCCTTTTTTTCTCTCTTTTTTTCTTTTTGATTTTTTTTGAATCAAACAAACCTTATAGGGACATGATTTTTTGGATATATACATATATATATATATATATATATATATATATATATATATATATATATATATCACCTCTTTGATTCCGAAAGAGGTGATGTCAAAGAAATCAGCACAGGCCAAAAGGGGTATCAAAGGGTATAAAGTGTTTGGATAGATGAAAGAGGGCCTCCCAATCACTAAGAATACCAAGTATAACACATGCAACTTGATGATGAAAAATGAAGAATGCATAGCATTTCTTTTGCAGCATCGGCATTGGTATCACAGATATGCCTTCCACCTTTCTTTTGTGCCTTGTCAAGTACAGAGCTCTTCTTGGGTGATTTCTTCTTCAAAATGGACGTGCTCTGTCAGTTTGGAGATAACTCCATTGGCTTTATGTTGTAACTTGAGATGCACTTGAGCTCAATGTCGCTTGCTTCAAATTGTCTGGGACGCACTTTCTTGTAACAAATTCTTGTCGTCCTCTTAACTTCCCAAACCATCTGCCCTAGTTTCACACTATTGAGGCTTTAAATGATCTCAAAATATCCAAATCTTTACTTATTTCCCTCAAATATCCCTGTCATCTTCAAAACTTGTTTCATTGTTTCATGATTAGACTCACTTTTAAGACCAGGCTGAGAATTCCAAATGCATGTCATGCCACTAGAGTCACCATGAAAAGAACTATAAAAGGAAAAGAGAACTAAATAAAAGCTGACTAGAAATAACATAAAACAGGAGATCGCATTAAACAGACGGTGAAAGGGTTCGAACAACAAAATAAGAAAAATAAACTGGGGTTGCAACCCTGGAACAAACCTAGATAACACTAAACGAGGTAACAAGACTAATTGATCTAGGAAAAATAAAAGGATAGAAGGGTTTGAGTCACAAGACAATGTCCGGATTAGAACCCTAAAATAACCCGGGCAACAGAAATGACAACAAAATAAACCACCAAGACTCCTCCCTGGCTAGCCAAGAAAGGAGCATCTTTCCAATCACCAAGCTCAACATCTTATCCGCTGAGTTCTGCATCAACATTACTAGGACCTTCACAAGTCTCCATCACATTGACCTTAGCAAATTGCGTTTGGGTCCCTTTTGCCAGCTCGTTCTTAAGATCAACTTCCGAAACCGAGACTGATAGCGCTGAAACTTTGCGGAAAGTGGCCTTCCGAGGATCTCAGAAGAGTTCTCATATTCCTTTTCAACACAAATCATACCCACCATATGCGTCTCATTATGAATAGGCAATGGACTTTGGCTAGTGTATACTGCATCTGGATTTTGCACGACGATGTCACCTGCATCAATAAGCTTCTGAACTGCTCTTTTCAGATGCCAACACTTTTCAATGTTGTGAACCAGGGCATTGGAGCAATATGCGCACCTTTGAGAATAATCAAAATTCTTTGGAAGAGGGTTCGACATTTTTATCTGAATCGGCTTCAACATGTCCAATTGCCTCAACCTTTGGAACAAACTAGCATATGATTCTCCAATAGGAGTGAAAGTCTTTTCTTTTTCCTGTTGACTTTTCATTTTGTACTCTGGCCTCGGTTGGAACCTTTTGCGTGTAGGTGGTTGATATGCTTGAGGGGGCGGGTAAGACATTTGTGGAGGCGGTGCAGGCCATTGCGGGTCTTGTGGGTGTGGAGCATATCGCGGTGAATTTTGGGTAGAGCACTGGGAAAGTGGGGTATGACTTTGGCGGTTTTGTGGAGAGAAATAGCATTGGGGAGGATTATCTGGAGTACGAGGATATTCATGGGGTCGATGTGGAGGCTGAAAGCATTGAGCAAGAATGCCCACTGGATCTCGTCGTTGGCGGGGCTCAACAACATCTTTTCTGTTTCTGTTTCTTCCCCCCAAACTCACTGAGATGTTCTGAATGTCTTCTGTTATATCTTTCAATGCAGAATAACTCATGATTTTGCCTGCCTTGATTCCCTTTTCTACCATCTCCCCCATTTTTACCACATCACTGAAAGGCTTACCCAAAGCTGGGATCAAATGACTGAAGTAGGTGGGCCCCTGGACTTGTAGGAAAAGCTCAACCATTTCTTCTTCACCAATTGGGGGGGACTGACCCAAGCAGCTTGTTCCCTCCATCTGAGCCCAAACTCCCTAAAACTTTCCTCCGGTTTCTTTTCCATCTTAGATAGGGAGGAACAGTCTGGGATAATGTCTAGATTGTACGGAAAATGTCGATTAAAATCTTGAGCCATGTCATCCCATGCATGCCACTTATTGACATCTTGACGAGTATGCCATTCCAAGGCTGCCCCAGTCAAGCTCTCACTGAAATACGCCATCAACAAATCATCTCCCGCCAACACTTCTCATTTCACTACAATAACCCCTCAGATGGGCTACTGGATCTCCATGCCCATCATATAAGTTAAACTTTGGCATTTTAAACCCCACGGGCAGATGAACATCAGGGAACATACACAAGTCATTGTAAGACATGCTAATCTGATTTCCCATCCCTTGCATGCTCCTTAAGGACTGTTCTATACCTTTCAGCTTCCTGGATATCTCATCTCGCCCTTCTTTTCCTGTGACCTTTTCATTGTCAACATGAGGCTCGTTTCGAGGGCTATGATTGTATGAGTCACGGACCTGGTGGGCCAACTCTGGGGGTAGTATTGGGCATCATGAGTTTTGAGTGGGTGTTCATTGTTGGATCTATGAAGGACAGATTGTTGAGAAGTTGTGATCGTGGGGATAATGGATATGACAGGAGGGCAATTTTTGGGAAAGGTATTTGGAGGACGAGTGATGAAGCTACTAGGGAGGTTTGGAAAGCTGTGATAAACAGGAAAATCCGGAGAGTATGGGGGATCATCTGGCACTACGACCGGAGTTTGGGTAAGGGTAGCGTTAAGGAAGCTAGGTGGTGGCGGAGGTGGTGCCTTCCCAGTCATCCAAGCCTGATACATGTCCGTCATGTGTTGTCTTAACATCCCTACCTCTTCAACCAACCCAGTGTCCTGTTCAACCAATTGCTTTCGGGCACCGGTATCAACCAACTCAATTCCGTTGTCGTCTGCCATTGCCTTTCGACTTTATGTTGTAGGGAAGAGTTACCAATTTAAGAACCACAAACCAACCACCCTTCTGCTATAATGAAGATAACAAAGAGGAAAAAAATGAAGTCATCACGTTAGCGTTAGGGCATTTAACAAAAGATAATCTCATATTATGTGCAATGCACCTTGTCACAGTTATTGGTTCTAAAATGACTTCGAGGGTACGAAGGTCATATGGCATCATCCCAATTTCCCTCTTGTTGCCCCGTTTCCTCTTCATTTTCCTTTCTAGCACCGCTTGGTTTTTCATTTCGTTCCCCCTCTTTTCTTTCTGATTATCACACTTTTCTTTCCTCTCATTTCTCACATCCCACAACTTCATTCTCTTTTTTCCCCCTTTTTTTGTTTTTTTTGTTTTTTTAATGATGATTCGATCGAACCCTATGTAGGTTTCCTACGTATCATGTCCCTCATGAATTAGATCAAGCGTAGTTCTGAAAAATCGAGAATAGACTAAACAAACTGACGTTCTCTCTTCTTCTTCTTTTTTTTTAAACCTTAATGACTACTCTGACAAGAAAAAAGAAGAAAATCTCTCTTTTTTTAGACTTAATGTTCTAAAATCTATTCTAAACTCAATTTTAAACGAGTATATATTTTTTTCTTTTTTATTTTTGAAACAGATACTCTATGAGAAATTATTAAGAAAAAAAACCCTACAAGAGAAAAATATTTTCTGATTCTTTTTTTTAGGAAGGAAATCTAAAGAATAAACCAAAGAAAAATATTTTGAATTTTCATTTGATATCCTGAAGAAAGATTTCGAAACGAGAAATGAAAAAAGATAAAAAATGTTTTTGGGTTTCATTTTTTGATTACCTAAGGGAGAAACTCTAAAGATAAACGAAAGATAAAGTATGTTTTTTTTCTTCTATATATAATGTCCTAAGGTTTTAGTGAAAATAAAAAGAATACTTTTTTCGGTTTTTTTATTAATTTCCCAAAGAAGAACCTCAAAGAAAATCTTTTGGATTTTTGGAATTAATATCTTAAAGAAAACTTCTAAAGAAGTATCAAAAGTAAATTCTCTTTTTTTTTGTTTGAATTTTTAGTCTCAATATACTAAAGGAAATATAAAAGCAATTTTTTTACTGAGTTCTAGATATTAATTTCCTAATGGAAAACCACCTCAAAAGATTTTTTTTTAATTTTCTAGAATTAGTATTCTAAAGAAAACTTCTAACGGAAATATAAAAATGCAAAATCTCTTTTTTTGGAATTTTGATTTATAACACATTTTTTCAAATGAAAAATAGGAAGTACAATAACAAAAGACTCGACAAACTTAATTAGACTATGAAAGATTCTAACATCACCTAAAAGACTCGATGTTACTGTACAAAACTAGAAGGTAAAAGACGACATAAAAAGAAAAATAGACTCAAAACAAAATCTCCTTAAGCAACTCCTGAATGAGCGATCCTGACTGAACAGTCACCGGGCATCTGTCATGCTCAAACTCCGGTAAGTAGATCCAAACCTGTATGAGAAAATTAAGACCAAATAAAGTTAAAGACCTAGAACACTATGTGAGACAATAACACTTCCTGTTGGACACATACAAGACATGATTGAGACTACTTTGGCAAAACGGCCTACGTGGCCAAAAGTGGCTAGACATGAAAGATTTGGCTAAGACCCCGCGAAGCCAAGAATCTAAGACTCACTAGGAAGACCGAACCCTATGTGAGCTGCCTACGTATCCCGCCCCGAAAGACGAGAATCAGGTATGCGTAGTTCGGGAAGATTGGATATGGGCGAGAATTAAAAAAAATAACTATTTGGAGAAAATATATTTTTTATCTTTCTTTTTTTAAAAAAAAATAATGGGAAAGTGCAAAATCTTTTTTGGGATTTTTCATTTTTTTGGTCTTTTTCTTAAAAAGATGTGAGAGAAAAACATAACTGGGCCCTACTTGCTTTATTTTCACACTTCACCCTCTTTTCTCTCTCTCATTTACCCTAAACCATCATTGGTCCGCCAAATGACCCTTTTTACCCTTGAAGAATGGAACATGTAGCACATAAGATGCATCAGGATGGTCTTCTATTTTTTGGGTACACCTGCCCTAGACGGACCCGACCTTTGTGTTGAGTCCCCAAAGTCAAATGCACATGATGCAAACAAACGTTCCTATTAGGGATCCGGCATGTGGCTATGTTATTCTAGGTTTAAACCAGGGGTTGTTTTCTAGACCTGGCTTACTCGAGCGGATAACTCGAGCCGAGGGGGCAGCGTACTGGAAAAATAGAAGCTTCACCGACTTTGCAACTTATCCGAACCTCGTTTTACAATTGGAATATGACTCTAACAGAAAAGAAGCCACACGAAGTGCACGCTTCCCAGATGATTTAGAAGACTCAGAGGGAGGAGGGTTTCGTAACAGTTTATATGCAGTTCAATCATTATCAAAGCAGTAAAAAGCGACATTTAGCACATTTGGCTCAAACACATAAGATAAATCAGATAATAAAGAAAGGCCAACTATAACAATTATTCTAAGCTCGAATTCTTGAACCCTGAACTAGAGATTCTGGGTTATTGTCCCCAGCAGAGTCGCTAGAGCTGTCACACCTCCTTTTTTCGAAAGGATAGGGAGTTTTTCCAATTAAAGAGACAATAATCGAAACGGGATTATTATTATTCAAATGTCGCCACTTGGGATAATTTATGGTGTCCCAAGTCACCGGTTTAAAATCCCAAATCGAGAAAGTTTGACTCTGTTTTACAGTCCGTGAAACACAAAAATCCGGGTAAGGAATTCTGTTAACCCGGGAGAAGGTGTTAGGAATTCCGGGGTTCCGTGGTTTTAGCACGGTCTCTCAACTATTAATAATTAGCCTAATTATCTAATTAATCACATATTTAAACCTATGTGCATTTTATTCCTTTTAACCGCTTTTATTTATTTATGGAATTACTTCTGGAACAAGGCACGATTGTCGTACACTTGTCGTTTTGGAACACCCCGTAAACCACGCTACATGAAATGCACCCGTGGTTTTCGACATGTTTATTTTATTAACATTATTAGAAGTTGTGGTCGAGTCACATGAAATGTGCACCCGAATTTGGCAATTTGGTACCACGACCATGCCACGGGAACCATACCCATAGCCGTGACGATTCAATTATAGCGCGCCTAAAGCAAACTACAAATATTCATAAGATGTGTAATTCTTAATTCGGTGATTGTGAGCAAAAGGGCCACAGATTATGGAGTGCTTTTACTAAATTTCAAGCTCATTCCCTTTTAAGCTTCTAATTTCATTCATTTGACCAAGCCCAATTCCTAAAGGACGTGAACAGATTAGTCACTAATGAGCTTTGGTCATTCTCCACTCTCACGACACAACATCGTTCAAGACAATCCAGATATACAACCAAACAATCAGTATAACAACCGTCCAACAAGCAAACATCTGAACAATTTAAGGATTAGAACTAATAACAACAAAGCAAGAAATATAAGTCAGAGCCATTAGGAGGAGCTGTTAGGTATTTTTCGACTCTATCCACGTCAAACTCCTAAGTTCATTCTTAATCAAATTTGAAATTCCAAGACATCGGGGCAACCTGAATTGGAGATCAGGACAACTGAATGGCACTCAAGCACATGAAAATATTAAATAGGATAACTTGAGCATGGAAATTTCAACAGAACTTAACGTGACCTTGTACCTAACGTGCAATGCTTATCAGAATGGACAGAAGGCACATAGCTCACATGATGCTAGATAATCCAAAATCTCACATGACCCAATGTTTTCAACATGATTTTACTATGAATGTGGGTACTGTGACATGAAAGATTACGTATAGACTATGATGCTTAAACCATTTAGGAGAAAGTGAAGGAGATTCTTGAACATTTTTCATACCAAAACTTAAACAAGCTCGACTAGCAAATACAAACTGGTTTCAAAGAACAAAGCAATACTACTGCACATGCTTCATATTAAATTCTGTTTTAAGAAATTCAGTGACAGAAATGACTGCTGGAAACATGAACACCCACTGATCATGTCAAACATAGTAATCCACAAGGGGCAAACACTATCAGGGAGAACTTCAGCAACTTTAAGCCAGCAAAACACGTAAAAAGGGTCATGAAATCAGAAAAAAAAAACAGGGCACTTTAGTGATTCATGACTCGTTTATCAGTCATGCGACTAACCATTTCAAGTCGAACATGTCGAGACTAAGCAATTGGAACGAGCAGACTACTTTGAACATCAAAACATGTCATAGACAGCAGAAAACACACAAGAAACTCATTTATGAAGTAGCTGTTCCTTAAACAAAATAACCAGGAAGTCTTTGATCAACAAAATTCTCGAAACCAACTGTTCAGGTTAATATGGCGATTCTAGTTTAAAAGTTTCTAGCAAATGAGGAAGATTTCACAAGAACAAGTTAATTAGAACCCAGAAAACAAGCATCATGAGAATAAACGTCACAGGTTCATGCTCGTTTAACAATCACAAATCCACCAAGTCTTGATCAAACATACACTAAACCAAGAAAATCTAAACTTAAGAGATACTCCAACATATAATGGAAACTAGAACATCCAAAGCATTGAAGGTGAATCATTCAAATCGATGTCAATTGGCTCATTCAAACCAAATCTCAAATATTCCGTAATTAGATTGACTTAGCATTTATAATTTAGATCCACATGAAAGCAGTAAAGGATAAGATATGAACCTGAAAATCGAAATTTCGATTATCCTTTGAAGTTCGAATGTGATACAAACAGTAGAAAGCTAAGCAACAAGCTTGAAAGGAAAATCAAATACTGAAATCTGAGCCTTAACACCAAGCGCGACGGAATCGAATCAACCCCGACTCAATCAAAGTTCGAACAACCATTCAGCTTCAACATTTCGAACAGAAATCCAAAGAAGTAACGAGATTTCTTTTAAAAGATTTTTTTCTGAATTTTTGAGAAGAAAAAAGAAAACAAAGAAGAAAGCAGCACTGAATATGTATTTTTCTTTTATCTTTCTGCGAAACCTCAAACGAAAAGGAGAATGAAGAAAGCAAAAATCAAAAGGCAACCAAAACCAGATCCTAGTTTCTTTTTTCTTTCTCCTAAAGACCTCTGAATTTTTCTTCGATTTCTTACCCGAAAATTATCCCTTTATATCCTTAACTCCAGATTTCTTTCTTTTTCTTCAAGAAATCGGATTGGGCCCCTTTGAAAATGAGCACATGATGAATGTGGCTCGGATTGAATGAAATCAATCTAACGCCTCTCACTCATCCAACACACGCCTTCTAAAGCCTTCTAATCACGTGATTTAGCTTAAAAACAGGCGAGTGAGGGAGGGAATCTTCTTGTTGTCAGAGTTAGTTACACTATGTGGCAAGAGGAGAGAGGGGGAGCACGTGAGGTAAGTTTTAGGATTAAATCGCCTGAGTTTCAGGCAAGTTTGGGACTGTTTGAGCGAGGCAGAGGTGGGGTGGGAAGGGCAGTGCCGTTTGGGTGTTGTAGAGATTAGGTTTAGGGTTTTTTGGTAGATGTTATAATAGGGCTTATATATGGGGTGGGAAATGGGTTAGGTCTGGTTTAGGCTTGGGCGGATCGGGTCTAGGTTTAAGTGAAGGGAAGGGGTGTTGGGCTAATGGTGGTTTGGGGTGAAAGACTTGGGCTTCAGAAATTGAATTTGGCCCAATTTCGAGTTTTAATTAAAGTTTCCCCCCTCATTTATTTATTTTTTATCTTTTCTTGATTTTTTTAACTACCAAATTTAATTAAAAATCCTAGATTAAAATTTAATTTGTAAAATTATATTTTTTAACCTAAACACAAATACTTAACTCAAAGCTGATGCAAGGAAATTGCTATTTTGAGATTAAATGTAAAAATGGCCAATTTTTTTGATTTTTTGTTTACTAATGCAATTAACTAACAACTTAAACCTAAAAATGCGAATATCAACCTAAAAATGCAATGCATAAAATTGGAACATTTTAGGGTAATTCCCATGATTTTTAAAATATTAAATATGCACCAAAATGTAACTAAATGCAAACAATTACCAAACAATTACTATAAATTCCCCCCAAAAAATAAAATCACTTAAAAGAAAATTCATTTATGAATTTTGTAGGAATATTATTATTCGGGCAAAAATCACGTGCTCACAGGTCCAATAATATAATACCAATAGTGTGAAAAACCATAAATTTTATAAGGCGACTGCAAACTCAATAATCATAAAGCAAGTAAACAATTCTTTTGTTAATAGAAATCTTCAAACTTATTTTCATCTTTTAACAATTTACATCTCCGGCCGATGAGGCCATATCAATTATCAATAATTCCGAAACAATCAATCAAGTCATACGCAAATCATGCCGAGGTCGTACGACCCGATCCAACATAATATTTAAACTGTGCACTGCTAGAGGGTCGAATAGCGCGAACCATAGATGCATCTATTACCCCGCTCGCGAATAATACATGCGACGTGGTCAAATATAAATAAAAGAATTACCCCGCTCACGAATCATACGTGCGATGCGGTTACACATAGATAAATACGTTCAAACAGTCAAGCAAGAATTTATCAGGGAAACAATTACCCAAAAAAATGGAAACTTCTCTTTTAACGGTCAAGAAAATGATGTTTATCCCTTTTTGAAATTTATTTACCAAGTTCGATATGATTAAGCATTTAAATCGACAATAGGGTTACAAATATTGCAAGTTTAGCATGATTTTGGGCCCTAGACTACTTGGACTTAAGCATAATAGTAGCTACGCACGGACTCTCGTCACCTCGTGCATACGTAGCCCCCACAAATAGGAGCACATATTTAATTACTTCACCTATGGGGATAATTCCCTCTTACAAGGTTAGAAAGGAGACTTACCTCGCTCCGAAGTTCCATAACCGGCTCCCAAGCCCTTCCGACGACTCAAACCGATACACAACGCTCCAAAACTAGTCAATAATTATGCAAACCCATATATATATGCTCAAACACTCATAACAATTCAATCTATATCAATTCCCAACTCTGTTTGAAAAGTCGATAAAATCACCCTCGAGCCCACATGCCCGGATTCCAAAATTTTTCAAAGATAAACTTTACCCATAACCCCACGAACTCAAATATATAATTTATTTATAATTCCACGCCCAAATTCGTGATCAACATTCGAAAATACAAATTTCTAGGTTTCTCTTCAAAATCTCAAATTTCCACTAATTTCCCATGATTTTCCATGTCAAAATCTAGATATAATCCAAGTAATTAACTTACAATGGGTGGGATTAACTTACCTCCAAGTTGCTAGGTGGAAGCGCCTCTCAAGAAGCTCCAAAAATCGCCCAAGAATGGAGAAAATGAGCAAAAATGGTCAAACCCCGCTATTTAATGCGTTCTACCCAGTGACTTCCGCACCTCCGGACTCCTTGCCACTTCTGCGCGTCCGCTTCTGCGGTTCTTCTTCGCACATGCGCCCATTGCCGCTTCTGCGGCCTTCATTTCCGCTACTGCGCTTGCGCATGTGCGGTCAAGGCTCCGCACCTGCGGTCCTTCACCTGGGCAGCCTTGCTCCGCTTCTGCGACTTCTAGGCCGCTTCTACGGCTCCACACCTGCGGCCAAAAGCTCGCAGGTGCGGTTAGACCAGATGCCAACAACCTAAATTCTTCTTCAAACTCCAAATTCAATCCGTTAATCATCCGGAATTCACCCGAGGCCCCTGGGACCCCGTCCAATTATACCAACCAGTTCTAAAACATAACGTCGACGCGCTCGAGGCCTCAAATCACATCAAACAACGCCGAAATCATGAATCGCACCCCAATTCAAGCTTTATGAACTTTAGAACTTCAAACTTTAACATTCGATGCCGAAACCTATCAAATCACGCCCGATTGACCTCAAATTTTGCACACAAGTCACATTCGACATTACGGACCTAATCCAACTTCTAAAATTGGAATCCGAGCCCGATATCAAAAAGTCCACTTCTGGTCAAACTTCTCAAAAACCTTCAAATTTCTAACTTTCGCCAAATGACTTCAAAATGACCTACGGACTTCCGAATCTTCCGGACGCGTTCCCAATACCAGAATCACCATACAGAGCTATTCCAAGACTCGAAATCCCAAACGGACATCGATAACATTGAAATGCCTGCAACCCAAATTAATGAAATTCTTTCAAAATGCCAACTTCCACAATAGGCGCCGAAACGCTCACGGGTCATCCAAAACCCGGTCCGAACATACGCCCAAGTCCAAAATCATCATACGAACCTGTTAGAACCTTCAAATTCCAATTCCGAAGTGTTTTACTCAAAAATCAAATCTTAGTCAATTCTTAATGAGAATTTTCTTTCCAAATCCACTCCAAACTTCCCGGAATTCAATTCCGACCACGCGTACGCGTCATAATACCTGAAGTGAAGCTGCTCATGGCCTCAAACTGCTGAACGACGTGTTTCTTTTAATAATATTAAAGTATGCATTATTTATAATGTAGAAAACAAATCTAAAAATATTGATACATTTTATACAAAATAATAAAAGAACATATATTTTGAATGAAGTTACAAATATAAAAATCAAAAATTTATATATAAAATAAAATAGAAGAAAAGTCTAATTACTTATTCCATATAATGTAGAAAAAAAATAATCAAAATATTGATACATTTTATACAAAGTAATAAAATATATATTTTGGACGAAGTAAAAAACTTATATTATCTATGTTATGTTAAAGGAGCTATCTATATATTATATATTATGTTATCTATACATAATAAAAGTTTAGACAAAGACATCATATTTAAATAAGTGACAATGCCACTTCGCTATTTAGGACAAAAAATTGTTATTCAATTAAGCCAAATATCAAGTTACTATAAAATATTCTTCGCGCAACGCGCAAGTATAAATACTAGTATTAAATAATAATAATAATAATAATAATAATAACAACAACAACAACAACAACAACAACAACAATAATAATAATAATAGTGTAACGACCCAGCCGGTCGTTTCATGAGTTACAACCCCGTTTTCCCCATTGTTGCTCCCTTATATGTTGTTCAGTTGTATTTGATCATATCGTGTTGGTCGCATTGTGTTCGGAGTGATTTTAGAGTGGAATAAGACACTTAGTCTCTTAATTGGAAGCTTGTCGATGCCCCCTTTTGCTCGCGAAATCGAGTTTATGACATTTAGGAGGACAACTCGTTCCCTTTTCGGAATTGGGTTTGAATTGAAGAGTCGCCACCTAATGATTAAAGTGCATTAGGACACTAAGAAGAATTTGGATTTAGAAAACCAGAGATTGGGTAAGGGCTCGAAATTATCCCGAGGGGAAGGTGTTAGGCACCCCTCGAGATCCACTAGTGTGGTTCCCGATCATACTATGATTGTGACTTTAAGTGCAAACAACAAGTAGACAGGTAAGAGTTTCAAATATGAGGGGGTTTTCACATAATTGTTGCAAGTAATTGAAGTTAAAGGAAGTTAAAGAAGCTGAAATTTGAGAAAAAAAAGCAGTTATGAAATTCTGAATAAAATAAACAAGTAAAGGGAAGGGGGTCCTAGGTTTGTAAATAATATGGATCACCCCACACAACACCCGGTAACCACTTATACACGTGGTGTTATCGTGTGGTCATCATATCCATATCTACCCTTTTCCACCCCGTTAAGGTATTAAAGCGCAGGATAGTCTCGTTACTTATTGCATGCTACTACCCCTCCCAATCCTATCAGTCCCGGAGGTATTGGACTACTTATCCTACAGGGAAGGGGTATGAGGCTTTATAGTTTCAAAGGACAAAATTCTAAGGCAACAATCAAAACACATACGTAGCAAATATGGGGAGAAGCACGTAATAGATAGAAAGGCTCAAACAAACCTCCTTAAAACCAAAGAGAAACATATAGTTTAGCATGTCTTACACGTACTGATTAGGGTCTGATTAAACTTAAGAGTTGTGGCAGACTGATCTATTACATATTTCAGATAAGAAATCCGAATCAGGCCTGCCTGCTGGTTATAGCTAAAAATCTAATTCAGTTTACAAGTTTGTCCTAAGGCTTGCCTAAGCGTTAAACGAAACCTATAGGCATGATATCTATTAGTTTCAGAAAAGAAGTATGTTGATTTAAGAAAAAAAGTTGTCAGTTAACCAGGAAAGGCGAGTTTTGGTAAAAGAGCGTAAATTTTGCAGACGTTAAGCATTATCGTTACTGATTTTAGACCTATAAGCGAATAAACGATTCAGGTTTGGTTGATAGTTCCTATAGGCATGCTTTCTAGGCGTTATTGACTTTAAACACTTTTTACAGGCGTAGTAAGAGTGCAGAAATCCTACGGGCATGATATCTGAATGCTGTTAGTTTTTAATCCTATAAACAGGTTTGCCTAGTGACCAATGCATATGCAGGATCTGGATTTCTGGTTAACTTACAGACATGGTATCTACATGTGATAATGCAGAATTCCTTATAGACATGGTATCTACATGTGAAATGTAGAATTCCTTATAGACATGGTATCTATATGTGAGATACAGAATTCCTTATATACATGGTATCTACATGGATGCAGAAATGCAGAAAATCCTATGAGCAGGATATCTATGTGGATGCAGACGTGTAAAGCTGTAAGCAGGATACATGAATACAAAAGTGTAGTAATTCCCTATGAGCATGATATCTACCCCTTTGCATGCATGGTTACCCTTCCTTTTTCACTAATCACCCCAGAAGTTTATTACAAAATTATTACAGTCCAAATATAAAATAAAGAAACTACATCAGAAAAATTAAAATTACAACTAAGGAGAGCCTGATCCAGATTTCCTGTCTGAAGCACGAAGTAAACCAACTCCAAAGATCGATCCAAAGCCTTTCTCTCGTTTGGGATGTGTCAGAGTTCCCTAAGAGCCTCAAATGGACTCCGGGCAGTACTCACACCCAAATACATTGCAGGATTGAGACATAGTGCAGTGTGGAAGGGCCAGCCCTCAAGTGTCCAAGTTCAGAGGGAACTCAAGGTCCCCAAGGCAAGGCTCACAGGGGGGGGGGGGGCGCA
Source organism: Nicotiana attenuata (assembly GCF_001879085.1). NCBI lineage: Eukaryota > Viridiplantae > Streptophyta > Magnoliopsida > Solanales > Solanaceae > Nicotiana > Nicotiana attenuata. The sequence goes on from NW_017672908.1 coordinate 154,874, forward strand.
GAACTTAGAAGCTAAGAGTGAGTGAAAGTGCAGAGAGGGAATTCTAAAAGGGGAAAAGGGAAGTGGCAAAGACAGGCTAGTGGGCATACCTAGCAACAGGAAATGCTCGCACACCCCACTAGCCTGTTAGAATACATTGTTTGGGAGTTAGGATCCCCAAAGGGATCAAGTCCAAAAATGAACAATAACTTGCATGTTGCCATGTTCTGAACTATAACTCAAATCACATAGAGGGAAACAGGGGTGCAGGGATTCACAGCAGAAACAGATGAAAGGAAATTAACATGCTAGTTGACATTTAACTCCATATAGACAGTAAAGTAGACATGGATGTAAGGCTGTAAGTAAACACATTGGGATGATACTGAAATCAAAACTAGAACATACCAGTCTCAAGGAAACAAGCAAAAGAAAGCAGTAGTCTTGTGAAGCCAAAGTGCATACAAGAAGCAAGAATACTACAAGTATGAGTTTTGTGAGATTGTAAGTGTGAAGTCTGAAGTGTGTGTGTCGAAAGTGTAAAAGGGTCGTGCCTTTTTTATAGTGTAGAAAGCAAGCAGAAATAGGTAAGAAAATAGTTTGAAAATCAATTACACAAGGCTTCCCTTTAATTAAGGGATTCTGATTTCAAACGGGTAAAACTAATTAAGGAAAGAGATTAATCAAATACTTTTCAAAGCAGTACAAGAGGGGTAAATACATAAAGGTTATTTAAGGACAAGGTTTTGACAATACACGGTTTGTGCAATTAAGGAAATGGAATCAATTAACAGCCAGTAAATCACAAGATCTGAAATTTGGTATGAATGAACCAAGTCATAAAAGATGAAGAAAGGTTTTACCTAAGTCGAGTCACATAGGAAATCAGTAAAAGATGGAATGAAATCAATCAAGCTATATTCAGAAGGAAGTTTACTCTGATTGCAAATTTGAAATATAAAAGTTCAGAGTTGTATGTAAGCAAAGAAGTTCAGACTTAGTTCAAAAACTCAAAAGTTAGTCTGAGAGAGTCGAGGGTTCTAAAATAGAACCCTAGTTCAATCACATGACCAAACCTCGGCAGAACCCCCAAATCCTAGGGTTTCCACCTTGAATCAAATACAGAGATGAGGAAGCAAGTAGTCGAAACAGGCTCAGGGGTTTCTTTCAGAAACTCATGAGAACACATGCAAACACAGTAGAAAGAGTAGAAGAAACATGCTTAGGAAAGTTTTTCTCAGAAAAAACCTAAACAAGGATCAGTAGAAGGAAAATATCAAAGAACACAGTAGAAAGGTATAGAATAGCAGGACATAGTAGAAGAAATACCAGAACATAGTAGAAAGCACATGAGAACATAATATGGAAAACATGGTAGAAGAAACACAAGCGTGGAGCACATAGAACACAGTAAAGAACATTCAAGAACGGAGCATAAAACTCAGTAAAAGACCATACAAGAACATGGTAAAAGAAAAAGCACAAGAACACAGTAGAAAGCATGCGAGAACATGATATAGGAAACACAGTGAGATAAACATGTGAGAGCAGGGTATAGAGACACAGTAAGAAAACGAAATATTAGAAAGCACAGAAGAACATGTGTGGTAAAAAGGAAACATATGAGCACAGTAGAGACAAATACACACAAAGAAAAAGAAAAGAAAAGTCGGAGAAACATTTTAAGCATTTCAGAAAACCCTGAATCGAAAAAGAATCGATTTTGAAAGTAATTTTTGAAAGAAAGTTGGGGAAACCGTTTGAAAACTCAAATAGAGCATGGATACACAACAGATCTATGAAAAATCGGAGAAAACCTCCAATAGTTAGGGTTTCAAAAGAACCCTAAAATGAGAAAGGCTTTGAAAAAGGTCCGATCTGAGTCGGAGAAGATCAGAATCAGGCTCAGAAGATCAGGATACGCCGGAGCAAAGCCGGAGATGGCCGTAGAACCTTGGATCGGTGAAGGTCTGAACGAACACATTCGAGGTCAGACCTCGAACCTTCGAGTACCAAGCGTATAAGAGCAAAGGGAGGTGAGTTTAAGCCTCCCATGGCATGAGAAGCCATGGACTCCGGTGGTTTCAAGGTTGGAGACGGTAGGAGACGATTAGGGTTTTGAGAACATTCGAGAGAGTTTGAGAGAGTGGGGTGTTTAGAGGCGGCTGATAGATGAGGAATGAGGGGATTAGCGTAGTCGTTTGGATTAAAAAAGGCAAGAATGAATAGGGGCCGTTGATCTCAAAGATCAACGGCCAGGATAAGAGAGGATCTGGGTCGGGTAGGTTTTAGTTGGGTCAGGGGCGGGTTAAATTGAAATTGGGTTAGCCCGTTTAAGATTGAAATTGGGTTTTAATTGGGGGTTGATTTGGGCTATAATTGAAATGAAACAGGGCTAGTATTTAAATAACCAATTTTTCCCTTTTTATTTTATAAAAAATAGTAAGATAATTTCTGAAAATAAATTAAAGGTACTAAATTAATTAATAATATACAAATATTAAAATAAAAATACTGGAACCAATTTCATAATTAGAAAATGCTATTAAATCTCAAAATAGGCTAAAATTGCAATTGTATGCGATTTAGCTTTAAAATTACTAAATAAATTTGTAAAAATGCGTAAAAATTACCTTAGCTATATTTTGGTATAAATGTGAGAATAAAATAAGTTATTCACCAAAACAATAACTTGAGGAACAATTATTGGATTTTGTACTGTCAAAAAAAGGACAATAAATTGATTAAAAAATCTTTTAAAAATTAGGAAAAATACTAAAACATTTGGGCATACTTATATATGCATATATATACTATTTTGAAAGTATTTTGCATATAAAAAATATACGGGAAAAAATTGGGTATCATCAGCTGCTCCTCTTTACCCGGGAAGGATGGAAGAGTTGTCGGGTAAAGATATGTGGCCAATTTTGACCGGGTGAAACGGTTTGAAGAGGTTGACCGTGCTCTGGTTCCTGAGCTGCCTACATATCCTTGGTCTTACTGGAATCAGGCCATATGTAGTTCAGGATCCATTGGCGGGATATGCCGATGGAGATCTTTCAAGAACGGACGCGATATTTAGGTTGGGATGGATGGTTAAAGTCTAATAGGGCTGCGGGAACCGGAGCGAGATCGCTCCTGTTGAGATGGCCGTTACTTGCCGGTTTACCTGCAAATAAACAATACAAGCGTATATTGTGCATAAATTTAAACATGATGCAAGTTCCCGTTGGACCATGAATGTTGTCTTTGGACGGTTAGGATGACGTCCTTAGACCATGATGTCCTGGACCATGAAGCATATAATAAAGGATTCGCAAGCCATGAAATGATGCTCTCGGGCTATGATAATGATGCCTCCGAACTATGATGCATTTAAATAATGATATGCAAGAGATTAAAAGGGGTCCTCAGGCCATGGCATGGCGTTCTCGGGCTATGAAAATGGTGCGTCCGAACAATGACGCCTTTGGACAGATTGGTGATCTTTCAGCCCATGAAATGCAATAAGTGGCGATCTTTCAGCCCATGAAATGCAACAAGTGGCGATCTTTCAGCCATGCAAGAAGTAAATAAAGTGGCGATCTTTCAGCCGGTGCAAGATGTAAATAAAGTGGCGATATTTCAGCCATGCAAGATGTAAATAAAGTGGAGATATTTCAGCCATGCAAATGGAGACATAGTCTCGGAAGGCAGAATGATAGCCTTATGCAATGCAGGAAATGCAGATGGAGGTAGAGCTTAACCTCGGAAGGCAGAATGGTAGCCTTATGCAATGCAAGAATGCAGATGGGGGTAGAGCTTAACCTCGGAAGGCAGAATGGTAGCCTTATGCAATGCAAGAATGCAGATGGAGGTAGAGCTTAACCTCGGAAGGCAGAATGATAGCCCTATGCAATGGAAGAATGTACATGGAGACAGAGCTTAGTCTCGAAAGGCAGAATGGTAGCCTTATGCAATGCAGGAATGCAGATGGAGACAGAGCTTAGTCTCGAAAGGCAGAATGGTAGCCTTGATAGTAATAAAATTTTCTTAGCTGATAGCTGATAGCTGATTGTGATATTGTGGCTGCTGGGGATATTGTGTGCGGATAGCAACCGTGAATAGGTGTGACTGTTCTGAGAGTTGTATTCCTGAAAAGTGTGTATAATATATTCGATGATTTTGCGACTTGGGTGCCTGCATCCAAAGAAAATCGTGAGTTTTGTAAAGGGGAAAGGTTAGTTCGTGTCCCCGCTGACTTTGCTTGATCTGCTCGGCTCTGATCTGATGACACGGTATGTATCATGGGGGTAGCGTTGCTGAACAAAGCGATTTCGATAATAAATATGCATGAATTTGTTAAAGATATGACATAAGTATATATTTAAGAAATAGTTTTTAGATGAACCGACGACTGTGACGTGGTTCAGGACATTGCAACCTCTCTCGTTCCAGAATTTTGAGGGTCCTCCTCAAAATTCTGCCCCAGTTTAATGGGTTGATACTTCTGACGGCTGCTTGCGATGATCGGCTGAAGTTACTTCGGAATTTTGAGGGTCCTCCTCAAAATTCTTCCCCAGTTTCCAATTGCGGAGGGAATGAAAATTTTATTGAATTGTGACCGAACCCATAAGGCTGCCTACGTATCCCCTCTTAAACGGGAATCATGTCAGATGTAGTTCAAATTACATAAGGAAATCATAAATGGTTACACATAGTAGCGCTTGACTGCATCCGAATTGATTGGTTTTGGCCAAACTTCTCCATCCATTTCTGCAAGTATCAGGGCTCCTCCCGTCAGAACCCGATGAACCATGTATGGACCCTGCCAATTGGGAGAGAACTTCCATTTGGCTTCATCTTGATGCGGAAAAATTTTCTTTAACACCAGCTGTCCCGGTGTGAACCGTCTTGGCTTTACTCTATAGTTGAAAGCTCTGGACATTCTGTTCTGATAAAGCTGACCGTGGCAAACTGCATTCATTCTCTTCCCATTTATAAGAGCCAGCTGCTTGTAGCGGTTTCTCACCCATTCTGCGTCGTCGAGCTCAGCTTCTTGTATGATCCTCAGGGAAAAAATTTCTACTTCGGCGGGAATGATGGCTTCTGTACCATAAACCAGCATATAGGGAGTTGCCCCAGTTGATGTGCGGACAGTAGTGCGATACCCCAATAGAGCAAATGATAGCTTTTCGTTCCATTGCTTATGCTTCTCTATCATTTTCCTCAATATCTTTTTGATATTTTTGTTGGCGGCTTCTACGGCTCCATTCATCTGAGGTCTATAGGCTGTGGAATTTTTGTGTCTGATCTTGACGGTCTTACACATAGCTTTCATCAAGTCACTTTTGAGGTTGGAGCCATTGTCAGTAATGATGGACTCTGGAATTCCGAACCGACAAACGATACGGTCGCGGACAAAGTCTGCCACGACTTTCTTGGTTACTGATTTGTAAGATGCTGCTTCGACCCATTTGGTGAAATAATCGATTGCCACTAGGATAAACCTGTGCCCGTTGGAAGCGGTAGGTTCGATTGGTCCAACAACATCCATACCCCAAGCGGCGAACGGCCATGGTGAGCTTGTTGCATTAAGCTCATTTGGAGGAACCCTTATCATATCTGCATGTTCTGGCAGTGGTAGCATTTCCGGACATACTGGATGCAGTCCGTTTCCATAGTCATCCAAAAGTAACCAGCTCGGAGTATCTTCTTTGCTAAGACAAAACCATTCATATGCAGACCGCAGGTCCCAGCATGAATTTCCTCTAGTAGCTTGGATGCTTCCTTTGCGTCGCCGCACCTCAGTAATCCCAAATTGGGAGTCCTCCTATATAGGATTCCTCCGCTGTGACAATCTCCGAAGTGTGCGTTTCTGAGTAGGATTTGCAAGCTCTGGGTATTCTCCTTTGGCCAAATATTCCTTGATGTCGTGAAACCAAGGTTTTCCATCTGCTTCTTCTTCAATATGGGCACAGTAAGCTGGTTGATTATGGATTTTCACAGGAATAGGATCAATGAAGTTCGTATCTAGATGCTGTATCATGGACGACAGGGTAGCTAATGCATCGGCAAACTCATTCTGGAGTCTAGGAACATGCTGGAACTCTGTCTTTGTGAACCTCTTTCTGAACTCCTGTACATGGTGCAGATAAGGGAGTATCTTGGAATTCTTGGTCGCCCATTCTCCTCGTACCTGATGTATGAGTAGGTCTGAGTCCCCAATTACTAACAACTCTTGAATGTTCATGTCAATAGCCATCTTGAGCCCTAAGATGCAGGCTTCGTACTCGGCCATATTGTTGGTGCATGGGAACCTGAGTTTGGCAGACACCGGATAATGCTGACCGGTTTCTTATACTAGGACTGCTCCTATGCTGACTCCTTTGAAATTTGCTGCTCCATCGAAAAACATTCTCCACCCATCATAGGGTTCTGCAATATCTTCTCCTATGAATGATACCTCTTCGTCAGGAAAATACGTCTTCAGGGGTTCGTATTCTCCATCCACGGGGTTTTCGGCCAGGTGATCT
>NW_017672909.1:0-24744 GCF_001879085.1 Nicotiana attenuata
TGACTGTACATGTATGTTTTCACTTTTCATTAAGAATTTTTGATTTACTTTTATATAAATTTGGAAATAGCAATTCACATATATTTTTCGTTATAGGGTCGCTTCATAGCTGAAGTGGAGCAATTCATACGCAGTCAGCCACCTAATGAGTCCGGCGCGCCAATCCAACTATCGGACGAGGATGCTGAGAGAATGTGGACGCAAGCTGCTGGCGGTCCAAAAGGGGGGAAGGTATACGGGCTTCCTAATAAGAAATTCCATCGCTATAAGTGTGGAATGCAAGGAATAGGGACTTCCTCCCAAGCCGAGCAACTTGATGGGGAGAGCCTCTCCTCTATGCGGGAGACCGTGGCAAAGCTCACATCCGAGCTAGAAGCCGCCAAGGAGAGAGAAAGGCTTAGAGATATGCAGTACTCTGGCATGCAAGCTCAGTGCAAGGCATGCAAGAGCAGATCAAAACTCTCTTAGCTTCTGGCAATTTTCCAATTCCCCGGTCTCGTGAGTCATCGCCAGAGGCTCGCCTTCCCCGTGCTCATTCTTCCCGTCCTCCCCGTGGTCATTCTTCACATCATCGACAAATAGCCCATTTTAGATACCGTCATGGTGAAGAAAGTTCATCAAACGGTGATGATAATGATGTAGAGAACAATCTCTGAACTTATTAGTTTATGCTAGACAAATACAATTGGTTTTTGAATGATTCTGTAATAACATTTAACTTATTAGTTTGCTAATTAGCTTAAAGTATAAAGTTCTATTGAACTTTATACTTTGTTCGTTATAATTGTTGTTGTTGTTGTTGTTGTTGTTGCTTGTTGTTGCTGTTGTTGGCATATTTGCCTATTTAGGAATTTTGGTAAGCTGGCAGGTGGTGTAGCTGCCAAAAGAGGCAGTTCCTGCCAGCAATATACCAAGAAAAGCGACCAACTTTGGTCGCTATTTGGTCGCATTTCTATTAAAAAAATAATTTTCTGTGAAATAGCGACCAAGGTTGGTCGCTATTTAACCCAGATTTCCCAAAAAGCGACCAAGATTGGTTGCTATTTACCAGAAAATTAACAATTTCTGGAAATATGGGGACCACGGTTGGTCGCTTATTAATAAATAAAAAAATTAATTCATGTATTTAGCGACCAACTTTGGTCGCTTATTTAAAAAAATAATTAAAAATTTTATAGTATAGCGACCAACTTTGGTCGTAATTTTCCAGATTTTAAAATATAATATTTCGTATGCAGACCAAAGTTGGTCGCTACTTTATAATTAATAATAAATAAAAAAACGAAATTTACACAAATGAGACCATCTTTGGTCGCAAAATTTATAATATTAAAATAATATAGCGACCAAAGTTGGTCGCTAGTGTCTTTACCGGAATATTTGGTCCTTTGACTTGAGAGACCAAAGTTGGTCGCTAATTAGCGACCAACTTTGGTCCCTAAGGTAAAGGGACCAGCTTAATATCGACCAGGCACGTTTGGTCGCTTTTTGGCCAATAAGCGACCAACACTGGTCGCTTTTTGTGGTCGTTTTTTTTCCGAATTTCTAGTAGTGATGATAGAGTTTGTATATAATTGAACAAGCACAAAGTCATGTTAATAGAGTAGCGTTTGTGAGTTATCCAACAAGATTTAGACCAAATATAATACAAAGTTATGCCAACCCGATAGAACTTGTGAATAACTAAATAAGTACAAAGTCATGTAAATGGGTAGAGTTTCTGAGTTAACCAACGAGATAACTAGGTCGAACACAACACAAAGTTATGCAAATTTGATAGAATTTATAAATAATTGAACAAGCATAAAGTCATGCCAATCCCATAGATTAGTGAATAATTGAATAATATATATGCAATGTGAATAACAATATTAAGTCATATATACCAATTCGATAGAATTTTATGAATAATTAACAAATACAATACTATGATCCAAATGTGGCATCTAAGTTGCGACAAGGCACCCAACGAGCCATTATCCACATGCAAACCCTCTAGCTAATATATGACTGAAAGGTAGAATAAGAGAAGAAGGAAAGATACTGAAATGGTCTCATACATATAATTACAGTGTGAAAATATAGAATAAGTCTCAAACATAAAACTCAAAAGATAGACTGCGTTATGGAGCACTAGATTTTTAATACAACTCATACGAGCAACTCGATAATAGAGTGATCATAACAAGAATTAAAAGAATAGAAGTTGAATCCATCTCCACGAACTAGTGGTGGCTCACCTCACTTGGATAGACCTGACAATTGGCTCGAGTCACATCGATAGGCGGATCTTCCTCTGTTGGATTTCCGTACACACAGTAATAGTAAGTCTAAAAGACCCACCAAGATCATCGACTCGCTCTCCCAAATTACCTCTAGACAAGTCTATAGAAGCCGCTGGTAATACGTACATACATCATAAATAAAAAAGTACAAATATAAAAGTAATATACAAGTACTAAAGCAATAACTAACAGAGATCATGAATACAAGTAAAAAATATAAACATGATATACTACATGCTGAAAGATAGCTAAAGTTGTTGTGGGGCAATGAGTCAATGTTCAAACCCAACCTGCTCTATGTGTTATGTCGAGCAAGAGGCAAATCCGAAAATAAAAAAAGATAAAGAACATCAAATTTTAACGTGGAAAACCCTTCAAATCGAAGGTAAAAACCACGGGATCACAAAGATCCAAAAAGCTCCACTATAACAATAAGAGGGTTACAAAAGTTCTCCAAATTGGCTACACAACAAGGGCCAAACACGGAGCAACAATAGCAACAAGAGCAACAACTAATCAATTGAAGAAAGAGTATAATCCACAAAACGAAGCTGCTGTTCGAGGCTCGAAATCAGATGCTACGACCTCTAAATCCGATCTAACACCGTTCAAATCCAAGACCAAGATGTTATGAACATTCAGTAAAAATTTCAGCCCGATCCAACGGTTAACAAATCGAAAAACATGATTTGAAGTTGGCTAGTCGGAATAAAAATCTGCAGCAAAACAAATACTTTTTTTCTCTCTTCTCTCTTGATGAAAGCTCTCTCAAAACCCACTCTTCTGTGCTTAAGTCTTTCAAAGACTTGTATCAATGAGCATAGAATAATTCTCCAAGGTTGTCCTATTTATAGATCATGAGTGGTGCTTTCTCTTAAAGCTAAAACCCACTCAAAATAGGAATAAACCGAATCCAATTCCAAATAGGATTGGAAACCAAAAGAGAATAGGATTAGGCCATTGGGCCTTTGGCTGGACAACATGGGCATGCAACAAACTCCCCCTCCAGCCAAGGGGCTAAATGTGTCTTCAAGTAGAGGAACTATTGACAGGCTTCATGCCTGCCAATTTTCTACAAAATTTATGTTTATCCACAACCACCGCCTTTGTCAGCATATCCGAAGGATTTTCATCAGTGTGTATCTTCTCAACCTTAAATAATTTCTCTTCCACGGCCATTCTTATCCAATGATACTTTCTATTTATATGTTTGGTCTTAGAATGAAAAATGGAGTGCTTGGTGAGACAGATAGCACTCTGATTATCACAAAATAAGATGTACCGTGGCTGCTCAAAGCCAAGATCATTAATAAACTCCTTCATCCATAATAGTTCTTTGGCACCTTCTGTGACGACAATATATTCGGCTTCTGTGGTGGATAGAGCTATGCACTTCTGTAGTCTAGATTGCCAAGAAACAGCTCCCCCTGCAAAAGTGATCAAATAACCGGAAGTGGATCTTGAATTATCAAGATTACCTCCTAAATCAGAGTCTGTGTAACAAACAAGTTCGGGCTTGCCATTGCCAAAGCACAGCTTCAAATCTGCAGTACCTTTTAAATACCTTAATATCCATTTTACTGCATCCCAATGTTCTTTTCCAGGATTGGAAATGAATCTGCTAACAGTGCCAACGGCATGTGCAATATCTGGTCTAGTGCAAACCATAGCATACATCAAGCTACCAACGGCAGAAGAGTAAGGAATACGAGACATCTCCTTTTTCTCTTCATCAGTAGATGGACTCTGACTAATACTCAATTTGAAGTGTTTAGCAAGAGGAGTACTAACCACTTTTGCATCTGTCATATTGAACCTCTTGAGTACCTTCTCAATGTATTGCTTTTGGGACAGAAATAACTCATTTCTATCTCTGTGTCGGTGGATTTGAATGCCCAAGATTTTCTTTGCTGGCCCCAAGTCCTTCATCGCAAACGATTTGCTCAACTGCTTCTTAAGGACTGCAATTCTGGATTTATTCTTTCCAACAATAAGCATGTCATCCACATAAAGCAATAAAATAATAAAATCATCATCAGAGAACTTCTGGAAGAATACACAGTGGTCTGAAAAAGTTTTCTTGTACCCTTGTTCTTCAATGACAGATTCAAACTTCAAATACCATTGCCTTGGAGCTTGTTTCAATCCATACAGGCTCTTTTTCAATTTGCAGACATAATTTTCTTTTCCCTTAGTTACAAAACCCTCAGGTTGCTCCATATAAATCACCATGAAGAAAAGCACTCTTGACATCCATCTGCTCAACCTCTAAATCTAAACTTGCGGCTAAGCCTAGAACCACACGAATAGAAGACATCTTCACAACAGGGGAGAAAATTTCATCAAAGTCAACTCCCTTCTTTTGGCCAAAACCTTTAACAACTAACCTCGCCTTGTATCAAGGTGTAGAGGTATCGTTATCTTGCTTTATTCTGAATATCCATTTTTTAGATAAAGCTCTCTTACCTTTCGGCAATTTCACTAACTCACATGTGCCATTCTCATGGAGTGACTTCATCTCATCTTCCATCGCTTCGATCCAATGATCTTTGTGGTTATATGCATGGCTTCATCATAATTCTCAGGTTCTCCCATGTCAGTCAAAAGTACATACTCATCAAGAGGATAGCGCATGGATTTTTGCTTCTCCCTTGTAGATCTTCTAAGAGAGGTTTCAGGAGCATTCGTAGTAGTTACCTGTGCAGGAATTGGTTGCTGATCAACCACAACTTCATCAATTGGAGCATCCATAACATCTACACCATGATGATCATTTTGATCTTGATCACTATCTCCATCATTGTCTTGGGTTCCTTCATGTGCAATAGGTGCCTTAGCAATTGAAACTGGATCAATATCAACTAAGCTCTCATTACTCTGAGAATCTATCTTCTCAGCTTTGTCAATATCTTCAATAGTTTGGTCTTCAAAGAATATTGCATCACGACTTCTAATAAGTTTATTATCAATTGGATCATAAAAACGATACCCAAACTCATCTTGACCATAACCGATAAAGATGCACTGCTTAGTTTTGACATCCAGTTTCGATCTCTCATCTTTAGGAATATGCACACAAGCTTTACACCCAAAAACTCTCAGGTGATCATAAGAAACATCTTTGGCAAACAAAACTTTGTCTGGGACATCACCATCCAAAGCAACAGCAGGAGACAAATTGATAACATAGGCAACAGTGTTAAGTGCTTCCGCCCAAAATGTATTTGGAAGTTTAGCCTCTGAAAGTAATCATCTAACTCTCTCAACTAGAGTTCTATTCATCCTCTCTGCCAAACCGTTCAATCGAGGCGTCTTGGGCGGAGTTTTCTGATGACGAATTCCTTGTTCCTTGCAATAGTTATCAAAGGGACAATATTCACCACCATTGTCAGTGCGAATACATTTTAATTTCTTCCCCGTCTGTCTCTCAGCTAAGGCCTGAAATTCCTTAAACACGCCAAGTGCTTGATCTTTAGATTTTAAAGGATACACCCAGAGCTTACGAGAATGATCATAAATGAAGGTCACGAAGTAAAGTGCACCACCTTTTGACTTTACTTTAAAAGGACCACACAAATCAGAGTGTACTAGCTCTAATAAATCGGGCTTTCTTGAGGGAGGATGGCTATGAAAGGAAACCCTTTTCTGTTTGCCAGCTAAACAATGTATGCACCTTTGCAGCTTTGCTTGTTTTACTCCAGAAAGCAAACTTTTCTTAGCCAAACACGTAATCCCTCTCTCACTCATATGACTCAATCTTCGATGCCACAATTCTGACAAACTATCACTTTTCACCATATTTGTTGAGTCATTAAAAATAGAGCCTTGTGTCACATATAATTGACCAGACTTGACTCCTCGAGCCACTACTAACGATCCCTTGGTGAGCTTCCATTGGCCGTTAAAGAGAGCATTATGGTAACCTTCATCGTCTAATCTTCCTGCGGAGATCAAATTGAAAGAAAAGTCTGGAGCATACTTCACATCTTGAAGAACTAACGTTGAACCATTATTAGTTTTCAAACAAACTGTGCCAACACCAAACACCTTAACTTCACTGGCATTGCCCATCTTTAACACTCCAGAATCAACATGAGTATAAGATGAGAAAAAATCTTTTCTTGGTGTGACATGTGAGGTAGCTCCAGAATCTACTATCCAGCTCGTCTCATGGGATACCAAATTGATGACGTTTTCATCATAAGCAAAAAGAAGGTCATCTTGAACAATAGCAGCAACATTGTTCTCGTTATTTTCAACTTTCTTTCCTTCTCTAGTGTCTTGATTCAACTTGCGGCAAAACCTTTTGATGTGTCCTTTCTTGCCACAGTGGTTGCATGTAACATTATAGTATTTGGACCTTGACTTACTTCTACTTTTACCTCTATTCCTTGAGCCTCTTGTTCTATCTCTCCCCCTGTCTTCTGTAACCAAGATATCTGCTTGTGAGGATGAACCCTGCGATTTTCTCCTTACTTCCTCGTTCAACACACCACTCTTGGCATATTCCATGGTCACCTTACCTCCAGGAGCTGAATTTGTCAAAAAAACACGAAGAGTTTCTCAAGAGTCTGGCAGAATATTAAGAAGCCAAAGTCCTTGTATCTCATCATCAAAATTAACCCCCATTCCAGATAGCTGATCAAGGACGCCCTGAAAATCATTTATGTGATCAAGGATAGGGCTGCCTTCCTTGTATTTAAAGGTCATCAATTGCTTTAGCAGAAACAATTTATTGTTCGGTTTTTGAAGCATAAAGAGTCTCTAGCTTTTCCCACAATGATCTCGCATGTATCTCGTTCACAATATGGTTGCGAACACTATCTTCAACCCATTGCCGTATATATCCACATACTTATTGGTGCTCGAAATCCCAATCTCATCGGATATACTCTCGGGTTTATGAGATGAAAAAATGGGTAGATGCATCTTCTTCACGAACAACAAGTCTTTCATCTTGCTTCTCCAAACATTATAATTTCTCTCATTTAAACATACCATCTTGCTCATATTCGACTCCATTTCGTGATAACCCGGATAAATAACCAAGGCTCTGATATCACTGTTATGTCGAGGAAGAGGCAAACCCGAAAATAAAAAAAGATAAAGAACACTAAATTTTAACGTGGAAAACCCTTCAAATCGAAGGTAAAAACCATGGGATCACAAAGATCCAAAAAGCTCCACTATAAAAATAAGAGGGTTAAAAAAGTTCTCCAAATTGGCTACACAACAAGGGCCAAACACGGAGCAACAATAGCAACAAGAGCAACAACTAATCAATTGAAGAAAGAGTATAATCCACAAAACGAAGCTGCTGTTCGAGGCTCGAAATCAGATGCTACGAGCCTCCAAATCCGATCTCCACCGTTCAAATCCAAGACCAAGATGTTATGAACACTCAGTCAAAATTTCAGCCCGATCCAACGGTTAATGAATCAGAAAACGTGATTTAAAGTTGGCTGGTCGGAATAAAAATCTGCAGCAAAACAAATACTTTTTTTTCTCTCTTCTCTCTTGATGAAAGCTCTCTCAAAACCCACTCTTATGTGCTTAAGTCTTTCAAAGACTTGTATCAATGAGCATAGAATAATTCTCCAAGGTTGTCCTATTTATAGATCATGAGTGGTGCTTTCTCTTAAAGCCAAAACCCACTCAAAATAGGAATAAACAGAATCCAATTCCAAATAGGATCGGAAACAAAAGAGAATAGGATTAGGCCATTGGGCCTTTGGCTGGACAACATGGGCATGTACCCAACACTATGGAGCATCAGTATAATAACCCAAGCTTAATATGTTGCAAGATATGTGATGATGCATGCTAATAAGCTAAACAAGATCATAAGAAACATATAATCTACTAAAAATACTGTAAAATCATAGATAAGTTTACTGCTATTATCAAGGTCTACGATAAAAGCTTCAAACTAGTCAACCAAATTCATGCTCGCCCACTGATCACGCCTAACTCTAGTCCTAAAAAAGATAAGCGGTCGCTGCAAATATAATCCGGTCTAAAAGTCCGGAGTCGAATCCCACAGAGAACTAAGGCTTAGCTATATCTGTTTAACATCACTAAGAAGACAAGTTTGAACAATTTCCTAAATTATAAAGATTATGATTTATATTTCTAACTAACTAGCAAATACTACAAAGCGGTAAAATTATCAACTAACGAGACAAAGGGTTGGAGACTAAATTAAGAAGGTCTAGAGTTATGATTTCCCCAATTGTCGGAATCCTTCTAGATATGTTCCCTACAATTTTGCCAATGTATTCTCTACCAATTGTGAGTACTTTGGTTGTCGTAATTCTCTCTCGAGCAACTACCACAATTTACTAGATGTATTCTCTCGAACTACACTAGCTGACATTAATTCACTGCTCACTACGATCGCACCAAGGTTTCGTTATCTCTAATCCCGCCTTTAAACCCTCCGTATTGATCTCTCACATACGTTAGGAGTGATGTTGTTCAACAACTACCTAAATATGTATCCTTTCTCAAGCAACACATAATAAATAGGCACAGTCAATCGATGGCCATTCAATCAACAACAATAAACACGTAGTTGAACAAGTAGAGAAATCCAACGGCTCAATTACATAAAAACATAGCAAGAATTTATCCTAAAAAAGGTTCCATCAAAACCCTAGATAACAAATTAGCTATTCATAATAGTATGTAAAACTACAATACTAAAAATCATAACCAACAATGAAAAATAGGAAGAGGAAGGAAAAACTCGTTGAAGAATTCTCCGCCTTTCTCCCAGTGTGTTCTTGACTCCTTAGGTCGAATCCCCGGTCTCCTTAGCATCCTTAGGTCTAAATTATGTCAAAAGTGTGTCCAACCTCTCAAAATACCGTTTTTCTATGTATATATACCAAGTAGGGTTGAGCCCAAACAATTATACCTTCTCCAATGTGAAAAAGGACAAGTTTCCAGGCCTGGACTAGCGCGGGCGCGCTAGTGACCGCGCTAGTGGCCGCGCATATTAACAAGTGCACTGCCTCAGTCCACGACCAGGTCCGCGATCACGGTTTCGACCGTATTTTTCACCCTGTTCCGTTTTAAATTTGGAAAAACGTAAAACATGAAAGTTGTATCCCTTTGAGTTAGCTTTCCAACCATATATTGTGGAACCCAAATGGAGTTCTGAGCAAAACGTTATGTGCATTTTACTAGACAGTGCGCAATATGCCTACTCGATTCTTCGTTTTGTTGCTCTATCATCTGTTGATCCCCGAATACGATCCCGACTTAATTCCTTGGGCTTTTACTCAGACTTCAAAGCTCCAAATCACTTGAATTCATTCCATAACATACATAGCTCGGAATCACTCCTACAAGGCATAAAATACACAATTAGTGCAAGACACTAGCATTAAAGCTCAAACTCAATTAAAGTGCAGTAAATTAGAGTGTAATAATCGACTAAAATACGTAATTATAGTCTATAATCAACACCCCACACTTAAACCATTGCTCGTCCTCGAGCAATCAAATTGCACTTTTTTTTATAGACACGACCTTTTTAAACAATTCTCCTAACTCATCACACCAAGAGTATTTAAAATAGACTAAGCACAAAAGCGTAACATCTTCACCTCAAGATATGACTCACGAGTACCACGCATTATTCACAACTCACTCACTTACTCTAACATAGAGGTCACTGATATTACCTTTCCTTCATGAATCAAGTGCCCTCACACAACAAAAGAGAGTACCCGTTCCACACAATAAAATTTAAGAACACTTAGGAACTCAAGATAGAAAGAATTCAATCACTCTCAGAAATAACATTCATATGCCACAAAAGATGCACCATAAGATTGCCCGTAGTGTACTATTTCACTAATCGAGCTCATTCAATCTAGGATCAATTAGGACTTTATATGGTTGTAATGTAGGCTACGGGACGGGTAGGATACATTTAGATATAAGAGTGACTACACCTCCCTAAGCACTTTAATACATATACATTAACATTCAAACCTCATACTTGTGTCAAACCAAAACTCCACATTCACATCAATGTATATTACCCCATTCTTCTTTAAGCACACTTACATCAAGAGCCACCACTAATCAAGGATTTTTTTTCCAACAATCCAACTATTTTTTTCAATTCAAGTGGCTCTTACTTTTTCAAAACTGTGCACCTTTCTCCTTATTTAATTAGTTCCACTGAAAAGCCAAACCAACAACCCCACACTTTAACTTTTACAAAGTTCATAAACAATTCAAGTGCTCATGAGAGGTTACAATGGTTCAAATAGATGGTTAATTCAAACAAATGGGTAAGGCTTGTAATGTGATTGCCAAAGAAACAAGATTACATGCTCAAAGGGGTTAACTACGATACATAATAATTAGGCGGTTAAAATATACATATCTGGCTCAACAAAGAAACGCCTATATCACTTCCAAGACTGAACAAAACTACTATTTCGCTTTGCAAACACACGGGACAAGTTCTAAGCATCAAATGCAATGCACAGAATAACGCAAAACCTTACACACACATGGCACATAACTCACTCAGGATTGGACTCATCAAGACACTCTAGTCAAAGCAGTTAAGCAAAGTTAAGGTCATACAATTTAAGGTACTTATACAAGAGTCAAAAACTGAGCCCAAGCGTCACAGCCAAAGTACTCACTATTCTCAAGGCATAACAAAGTCAAGAGATATTGCTTCAATTCAAAACATAACACAATGGCTCCTATTCCTAAAAAAAACTAACTACACCCGGTTCAAATAAAACCCTTGGAAAAGAACCGCGGCATAAAGAAAAACCAAGGGGGAAATGCTACACTATACCTAACAAAAAAATCTTTTTATTTTATGTTTTCTTTAGACTTAAATCCCTCAAGAAAATTGTCTAATAGATCCATCATCGGGAAAAGTCCAATCTTTTCTATTTAAAAAAAATTATTCAATTAAACTAATACAACTAAAATAGCATAGAAAGTCACCCAAATAATCTCCTCACCCCACACATAAAATTGTGCATTATCCCCAATGCACACCATAACTAATAAAAGGGTAAAAGAGACTCCCTGGTAGGCCAAAGGCCGAAGCACTAACAACTCATAGGGTACTCAGATTTCTCCCAAGCTTGATCTTTCGTGCGTGTACCTTACACTTAGTTCCAACCATTTGATTTGTTGTTGCATCCTTCCAATAGCTTTGCTTTCCATGTTCCTAGAAATCAAAAATCGACACTACAAGAATAATACAATAATAAATAATTAAAAAATAAAGCTGGGTTGCCTCCCAACAAGCGCTTGATTTAACGTCGCTGCATGACGTGAATCACTTTTTGCCTCCACCTCGAGCTTATGAATTGAACCCCAAGTTTTGCTTCAAGCTTATGATTATGCTCTTGGGCGGTATAAATTCTTGCGAGCCAAAAATTAGATAAAAACTTGTGCACTTTTTGGCTCTCGACCGAGGAGTGTCACCTTGCCTAGACGACCTTGAGAAATCCAAAATATAAGGCTCATCTACCTCTTCCTTGGACTCCTTTTTATGCTCATAAGGGTGAATTTCCATTTCAGCGTCTGAACATAATGTAGAGAAGTGTTTGGAATGAGCTCCAACGCGCTCAAATACATGAACTTTTCAAGATTTTTAACCTTCTCAACACCAATCACACTAGAGTCAACTAAATTTGTATCTTCAACGTCCTTGGTTGACTCTAGTATTACTTCTTCAACATCGACATCCTCAAATTCTAGTTGGATAGATTGTTGGATTTCTACTCTGACCTTCCCCATTTGCACCTCAATTTCAACATATAATTCATGCTCTTCTTGGCTACTATCCATAATATTAGCTTGTTGAGCATTAAATACCTCAACTAGTTGACTCACTTGTGCCTCCAGGTTGCGAATAGCAGCATCTTGCCTTTTTATGTGCAGTTGTTTCTCATCATTTTGTTCCACAAGGCACTTTAGCATATCCTTGATCTCTTTCAGGTCATCATCCCTGGGTTCTTTGTTCCTATTAACTTCACAAGAAAAGGTAGAACCATCATAGTAAGGGGTTGGGGGAGATAAGAAATATAAGCACAACCATTAAAGTGACCATTATTACCACCACACACATCACACACATTCCACAAATAAGATTGAGTTGGTGCATATAACTCGCTCTCATGAACGTTTTGAAAATTTTGCCACGGGTGGTTTGTTTCACAATATGTATGGAGATCAATAATAGAATTATCTACACCTAAATTTCCATAATTCCAAGATGTCATGTTTCACAAATCATCAATTATAATAAAATAACAATAAATATACAAAAAAAACAAAACAAAAGTTCAAACTCTAAACCTAGCAATATATACAGCTACAACTACACCGTTAGTTCCCCGGCAATGGCACCAAAATTTGATCATGCCCAACTCTAGTCCTAAAAAGGATAAGCGGTCGCTGCAAATATAATCCGATCTAAAAGTCCGGAGTCGAATCCCACAGAGAACTAAGGCTTAGCTATATCTGTTTAACATCACTAAGAAGACAAGTTTGAACAATTTCCTAAATTATAAAGATTGAGATTTATATTTCTAACAAACTAGCAAATACTACAAAACGGTAAAATTATCAACTAACAAGACAAAGGGTTGGAGACTAAATTAAGAAGGTCTAGAGTTATGATTTTCCCAATTGTCGGAATCCTTCTAGCTATGTTCCCTACAATTTTGCCAATGTATTCTCTACCGATTGTGAGTACTTTGGTTGTCGTAATTCTCTCTCGAGCAACTACCACAATTTACTAGATGTATTCTCTCGAACTACATTAGCTGACATTAATTCACTGCTCACTACGATCACACCAAGGTTTCGTTATCTCTAATCCCGCCTTTAAACCCTCCGTATTGATCTCTCACATACGTTAGGAGTGATGTTGTTCAACAAATACCTAAATATGTATCCTTTCTCAAGCAACACATAATAAATAGGCACAACCAATCGATGGACATTCAATCAACAACAATAAACACGTAGTTGAACAAGTAGAGAAATCCAACGGCTCAATTATATAAAAACATAACAAGAGTTTATCCTACAAAAGGTTCCATCAAAACCCCAGATAACAAATTAGCTATTCATAATAGTATGTAAAACTACAATACTAAAAATCATAACCAACAATGAAAAATAGGAAGAGGAAGGAAAAACTCGTTGAAGAATTCTCCGCCTTAATCCCAGTGTGTTCTTGACTCCTTAGGTCAAATCCCTAGTCTCCTTAGCCTCCTTAGGTCTAAATTATATCAAAAGTGTGTCCAACCTCTCAAAATACCATTTTTCCATGTATATATACCAAGTAGGGTTGGGTCCAAACAATTATACCTTCTCCAATGTGAAAAAGGACAAGTTTCCAGGCCTGGACTAGCGCGGGCACGCTAGTGGCCGCACATATTAACAAGTGCACTGCCTTAGTCCGCGACCAGGTCCACGATTGCGGTTTCGACCGCGTTTTTCACCCTGTTCCGTTTGGAATTTGGAAAAACATAAAACATGAAAGTTGTAGCCCTTTGAGTTAGCTTTCTAACCATATATTGTAGAACCCAAATGGAGTTCAGAGAAAAAAGTTATGTGTATTTTACTAGACAGTGCGTAATATGCCTACTCGATTCTTCATTTTGTTGCTCTATCATCTGTTGATCCCCGAATACGATCCCGACTTAATTCCTTGGGCTTTTACTCAGACTTCAAAGCTCCAAATCACTTGAATTCATTCCATAACATACATAGCTCGGAATCACTCCTACAACGCATAAAACACAAAATTAGTGCAAGACACTAGCGATTAAAGCTCAAACTCAATTAAAGTGTAGTAAATTAGAGTGTAATAATCGACTAAAATACGTAATTATAGTCTATCATCACCCACACATATGAACAAGTAAGTTTAAGTGCAAACAAGCAATACACATATTATGTTTTCAAGGAAAAGCACGCAAGCTAAGAGTTAAAAGTCTCACTTGCATAAAAAATGGCAAAATTTTATATCAAACTTTCTCTTGAATCCTCAAACTTTGCTCAAACGATCTCTAATGGTCTCAATCTGCTTACAATTAATCTAGGAAAGCTATTCTTACAATTTTAGGAAGCTTTAAACCAAAGTAAACTTTTGTTCAACCTAAATATTGGTCCGGTCAACTTGATCAAAAAAAGATTATTTTTCTACAGCTTTCAAAAGTGAAGGCAAAATTTAAAGAATAAAAATGTGGCATTTGTGCAAATTACCCTACAAGATAAAACTATGAAAAACTTTAAGAAATATTTATATATTACATTACAAGAAATATTGTTATGTATAAAATACTTTTGAAAATTGTATTGCTTTGCGTTAGAATTAACTTTTTTTTTAGTTAAAACCAATTCAAATCAATTATAATCAGGTTTTTTAAATACCAAACTATATCAAAGCCAAACCATTAGGCGAGTTTTTCTTGGGTTAATATCAAATCTCAACAATGTCATTCTCACATTTTTTGATTTCCCTCATATATTTTGGTTCCGCCACGGCTTCTAGTATTAGATAAACTAACTTTTATAATATGGAACTACAACGGAGTTAAATTGAGCCACAAATAGATGTTTATATATCGATTATCACTTGCTCTGAATTGAGACATATTTGTTATTGTAATAAGTAGAAATATAGTAAGATATTCAAGAAAAGCAGAAAGCAAACTAGAAACAGGGATAAGAGCTTTCACATTATTCTCCTTTTGACTATAGGGCGTAAAGAAGTAGCCATGTGTTGATTTGTGTGTGAAGCTTGAAAAGTTGCACATCTGAATGCGATCTACTTTCCGCAGGAATTGGAATACCGAATCTTCTAATCTATGACTTCCACATGATCTTTTACGTGGTCAATAATTCTCCTTTCACATACTAATCCTGTTTTTCGTCATATGGGTAACAAGTAGTTATAGTGAAACTTCAAATTAAATAAAGAAAGGCCCATAAGTAAATGAATAATGAAAATTTAAAGAGGGACCACGAATGAAAAGGAAAAATAGCACGGGCTAGCCAGTTTTCAGATTAGTAATCGAAAAATAGGCGAAAATCTCACGGTATAGCCAGTTTTCGGACTGGTCAATCAAAAATAGCCAACGGTTACCAAGTCAATGAAAAATAGCCACCGTTTTGCTGCAATAGAGACCGGTCCAGCATAATATACTGGAGTTCGGTGCACTTGTGTATGAACTCCAGCATATTATGCTGGACCGCTATACTTTGCTGGCTCCAGTATAATATACTGGAGACTGGAGCACTGGTGCTCCAAACTCCAGTATATTATACTGTACCATTATACTTGCTGGAACTCCAGTATATTATGCTGGAGTTCTAGTGTATTTATGCTGGAACTCCATCATATTATGCTGGAGTTCCAGCATACTATCCTGGAACTCCAGTATAATATGCTGGAGTTCAAGTATACTTATGCTGGA
This sequence comes from Nicotiana attenuata, assembly GCF_001879085.1. Taxonomy (NCBI): domain Eukaryota; kingdom Viridiplantae; phylum Streptophyta; class Magnoliopsida; order Solanales; family Solanaceae; genus Nicotiana; species Nicotiana attenuata. The sequence continues at coordinate 15,773 of NW_017672909.1, forward strand.
ACTCCAACATAATATACTGGAGTATTTTCCGAGTTTTGAACAGTGTTTTCGCTCAGATTTATCTTTACATAAAAAGTGGCTAAATTTCGATTACCTTTGAAATTGGGCTATTTTTGAACGACCAGTTGTAAATCTGGCTATTTTTAAAAATCACCCGAAAAATAGTCAGTATTTGCAAAGTCATTGAAAAATAGTCATTTTTTTGCTGAAACACGGAAAGTTCCAGCATAATATGCGCGACTATGGAGATCCTGTGTATAAACTTCCAGCATATTATATTGGAATTCCAGCACACGGAAAGTTCCAACATATTATGCGGGATTATGAAGCTCCTGCATATAAACTTCCCGCATATTATGTAGGAACTCCAGCACATTATGAAATTCAATACATTATGTTGGAAGCTTATATGTAAAAAAATTCGAACTCCAACATATTATGCTGGAATATTTCTGAATTTCTAAGGGTATTTCTGTTCAGATTTATCTTTACATGAAAAAGTGATTAAATTTCTATTACTTATGAAACTGTGGCTATTTTTCAATTACCAGTTATAAATCTTGCTATTTTTTATTTTTTCCCAAATGAAAAATATTAAAATTCTTAATATTGGTGAAATATCGAAAATTTTGAGATGAGTATTTTTAGTGAAATAATAGTTTTTACTTTAACTTTTTTTTTTTTCAAATGAAATTCATGTCTAAACAATAAACACCACACTTTCAGATGTTTTTTTCTCAACTCAATCAAATATGTCCGAAAGCGTGATAAGAAATCATCAGCAAAAGGTAGCTTATGAAAGAAAAATTCTAACCAACTTGCTCCAATTGCAAGCTACGTGAACTGGATTCTTACCAGTATGTCATTGGTAGCCCATCTAGAACTGCTCGACTGTAGTAGTAGTAGTAACAAGCAAGAATGTGGACCATGCAAAATAGAACACATGCTACTTCTAGTTAAGGCCCAAGGTTGCAAATATCTTGGGCTCCTTAGGTGCGTCTGTTAACTCTACATCTAAAGAGCACATGCCCTATTACTTGCTGAATAATTTTAATAAAACACTATAGTTTAGAGCTTAATTATTATACGTAATTATACTTTATCTAATTACCATTTATATATACAATTCAATTGTTATCAATTTGTATCACTTGTATTCATTCGCTCTAAATGGCTGTATTAACACATGTTATACACTAAAATACAGTGATACATATAGTTATTGTATCATTGTATGTGGCTCCATACACTATATACACTATTTTTATCGTTGGGATTTTGCTACAAAATACAAAGAGTAGCTATACGAATTGTAATCATTTTAAAGTGTAGTTATGTATGGTAAATACGGTGTATAACTTTTTCATTCAAATCACTCATAAAACTTCAAAAACAACCCAAAATGATATTCATGTCCCAACACAAATCTAAATTTCAAATACCATTTTCACTTGAAAAACTTTTTCACCCTATTTTTAGAATTTTACATCTTATGTCCAAACGCCCACTAAATATATTGCGTTAAGTGGAGAAGGAAAAAAAAAACCTCGGTGACAGCAGCGGAAAAAACAGTAGACAATGTAGATATACTAAACTATGAAAGTCAAACATTGAATGTGGCGGTACGGTTGGAAATAAACAGTTAGTTAATGATAGAAAGATTGGTAAGAAATTGAGCAAAATGTCAAGTTAGAAAAACTGAAAATGCGACCGTGACAGATGCAGAATTGAAAATTGATAAAATTGGTTGATTTTAGTGGTTTAGTAGCACTGCAAGATCTTAAGAGAGATATAGAGGTAGTAGAAGATTATCCTAGTGAATTTGATTTTGCGAGACCATGGATTTGAAAAAAGAAAGAGAATTAGGAAAAGTAAAATAGTAAAATTACAAATAACTAAAATGAGCTAACTACACTTGGGCTGGATAGCACATCCTGGACTTTCTACTGCATAGCTGGGCCTGGATGAGGTGTTCAACAAAGGTGAAAATAACACGTACTGATAATTAAAAAATAATCAGTATTTGCAAAGTCATTGAAAAATAGCTACTCTTTCCGTTTCAATTTAGATGAGGTAGTTTGACTCGGCATCAAGTTTAAGAGAAAAGAGGGAGACTTTTGAAACTTGTGGTCTTAAAAGCTTAAGGGAAAAAAGCTTCGTGGGCCCATAACATTTGTGTAATTATAAAAGCTTCTCATTAAGGGTAAAATGGGTAAAATGAAAAGTTTAAAGTTGAATTATTTTCAATTATATAAATGTGTCATTCTTTTTAGAACGAACTAATACGGAAAGCGTGTCATCTAAATTGAAATGGAGGGAGTACTATTTTGTTGAAATACCGAAAGTTCCAGCATAAAATGTTGGTGATGATAGGCTATAATTACGTATTTTAGTCGCTTATTACACTTAAATTTACTGCACTTTAATTGAGTGTGAGCTTTAATCGCTAGTGTCTTGCACTAATTGTGTGTTTTATGCCTTGTAGGGTGATTCCGAACTACGTAAATGTTATGGAATAAATTCAAGTGATTTGGAGCTTTGAAGTATGAGTAAAAGCCCAAGGAATTAAGCCGGGATCGTATTCGTGGATTAACGGATGATAGAGCAACAAAACGAAGAATCGAGTAGGCATTTTGCGCACTATCTAGTAAAATACACATAACTTTTCGATCAGAACTCCATTTGGGTTCCACAATATACGTTAGAAAGTTAACTCAAAGCGCTACAACTTTTATGTTTTACGTTTTTCTAAATTCCAAACGGAACAGGGTGAAAAACGCGGATGAAACCGCGACCGCGCACCTGACGCGAACTGAGGTAGTACACTAGGAAAGTACCGCGCCCGGACCGCGGCCGCGGACGTCCAGGCCTAGAAACTTATCCTTTTTCGCGTAGGAGAAGTTATAATTATTTGGGCCCGACCCTACTTGGTATATATACATGGAAAAACGGTATTTTGAGGGGAGGAGACCAATTTTTGACACAGATTCGACCTAAGGAGGGAGAGACACAATAGGAGCAAGGCGGGGGATTCTTCTACGAGTTTTTCCTTCCTCTTCCTATTTTTCATTGTTGGTGATGACTTTTAGTATTGTAGTTTTACATACTATTATGAATAACTAATTTGTTATCTAGGGTTTTGATGGAACCTTTTGAAGGATAAATTCTTGTTTTGTTTTTATATAATTGAGCCGTAGCATTTTATCTATTTGTTCAACTATATTATTCTTGTGGTTGATTGAAGGTCCCTCAATCAGCTGTGCCTATTTAGTATGTATTACTCGGGAGAGAGTGCATATTTAGGTAGTTGTTGAACAACATCACTCCCGACGTATGTGAGGAATCAATAACCAAGGGTTTAAAGGTGGGATTAGGGATAACGAACCCTTGGGTGCGATATAAGTGAGCTGTAATTAAAGCCAGCTAGCGTAACTCGGGAGAGTATGTCTAGTAATTTGTCGTAATTACTCGGGAGAGAATTACAACACGCAGAGCGCTCATGATCGGTAGAGAATACTTAGGCGAAATTATAGAAGACATAGCGGGAAGGATTCCGACAATTGGGGAAATCATAACTCTAGACCTCCTTAATCTTTTCTCCAACCTGTAGTATTTTTAGTGTTAATTTATTATTTTAATTTATGAGTTAGTTAGTTAAACACAAGAATCTTAATATCTATAAGTTAGGAATTGTTCAAGCTTGTATTCTTGGTGATAGTGAACAACTGTAGCTAAGCCTTAGTTCTCTGTGTGATTCGACTCTGGACTTGTAAACCGGATTACATTTGCAACGATCGCTTGGTCCTTTTTATGAGGCGTAGTTGGGCGTGATCAAATTTTGGCGCCGTTGCCGGGGAACTAACGGTGTAGCTGTAGGTGTACATATTTCTAGGTTGCGAGTTTGAAATGTGATTTTTGTTTTCGTGTATGACAATTTATTTATTTTTAATTTGTTTTTATTTTTGATCTGAGAGACATGGCATCATGGAATTATGAGAATTTGGATGTTGGTAATTCTACTTTTAATCCTCCTTATGCATACTGTGAAGGAAACCACCCAGGGCAAAATTATCAAAATATTCCCGCGAGCGAGTTTTGTGCACCAACTCAACCTTATATGTGGAATGTGTGTGATATGTGTGGTGGTCAAGATGGTCACTTTCATGGTTGTGCTTATAGTTCTTATCTTCCCCCAACCCCTTACTTTGATGGTTCTTCTTTTTCTTGTGAAGTTAATAGGAACAAAGAACCCACGGATGATGACTGGAATCAAAGATATGTTAAAGTGTTGCATGGAACTATATGATAAGAGAACACGGTAGATACAAAGGCAAGAGGCAACTATTCACAACTTAGAGACGCAAGCGAATAAATTAATTGAACCTTGTAAAGCGCAACAAGTTGATATTGTGATAGTAGCCAATATGAGCATGAATTGGCTGTAGAAATTGCCATTATACTGGAGGATTTAAAAAAATACGAGGATGAGCTAAAGGAGAGGCCAGAGTAGAACACCAACAATCAATCGCACTAGATTTTGAGGATGTCGATGTTGTAGAAGAGATACTAGAGTCAACCAAGGATATTGAGGATACATATTTAGTTGACTCTATTGTCATTAGTGTTGAGAATGTAGACAGTCCCAATGTTCTTGTAGTTGAGCGCATTGGTCCACACTCCAAATATTTTTCCACATTGTGTTTGGAGGATGATATGGAAATAGATTCGTCCGAGCCACTTGAGGAGTCAAGGAATGAGGAACAAAGTGCTTACATTCTGGAATGCTTCTTGCCAGAAAGTCGGGAATACACATATCATCCAAAGGACAAGGAGTGCAGAATACTACATTATTTTATTGGGCCAGTCAGATTCGTTCCACCATCCCAGGAGCATGATCATAGAGCAGAATCAAAACTTGGGGTCCAATTTATAAGTTCGAAGTGGAGGCAAAAAGCGATTCGCGTCGTGCCGCGACATTAAATCAAGCGCTTGTTGGGAGGCAACCCAACTTTACTGCTTTGTTTTATTTTTTATTTTTTGATAATTTTTTTTTATTGTATTATTTTTTGTAGTGCCGATTTTTGACTTTCTAGGAGCATGGAAAGCAAAGCTATTGGAGGGATACAACATCGAAGCAAATGGTTGGAACTAAGTGTGAGGTACCCGCACGAAGGACCAAGCCCGGGAGAAGTCTGAGTACCCCATGAGCTGCTAGTGCTTCGGCCTTTGGCCTACCAGGGAGTTTCTTTTACCCTCTTATTAGTATGGTGTGCATTGGGAACAATACACAATTTTAAGTGTGGGGTGAGGAGATTGTCTGGGTGACTTTCTATGCTATTTTAGTTGTGTTAGTTTAATTGAATATTTTTTTTTAATTTTTTAGAAAAACGGAAAAAAAAAGATTGGACTTTTCCCGACGATGGATATCCTAGACAATTTTCTTGAGGTATTTAAGTCTAAAGAAAAAAAAAAGATTTTCTTTGTAGGTAGTGTAATAATTCCCCCTTGGTTTTTTTTGTGCCGCGATTCTTTTCCAAGGGTTTCATTTGAACCGGGTGTAGTTAGTTTTTTTTGGGAGTAGGAGCCATTGTGTTGTGTTTTGAATTGAAGCAATATCTCTTGACTTGGTTATGCCTTGAGAATAGTGAGTACTTTTGCTGTGACGCTTAGGCTCAGTTTTTGACTCTTGTAGAAGTACCTTAAATTGTATGATCTTAACTTCGCTTAACTGCTTTTACTAGAGTGTCTATGAATCCAATCCTGAGTGAGTTATGTGCCATGTGTGCGTAAGATTTTGCGTTATTCAGTGCATTGCATTTGATGTCTAGAACTTGCCCCATGTGTTTGCAAAGCGAAATAGTAGTTTTATTCAGTCTTGAAAGTGATATAGACGTTTCTTTGTTGAGCCAGATATGTATATTTTACCCGCCTAATTGTTATGTATCGTAGTTAATCCCTTTGAGCTTGTAATCCTATTTCTTTGGCAACCACATTACAAGCCTTACTCATTTGTTTGAATTAACTATCTAGTTGAACCATTGTAACCTCTCATGAGCATTTGAATTATTTATAAACATTGTAAAAGTTAAAGTGTAGGGTGGTTGGTTTGGCTTTTGAGTGAAACTAATTAAACAAGGAGAAAGGTGCACTGTTTTGAAAAAAAGTAAGAGCCACTTGAATTGAGGAAAAAAAAATAGTTGGATTGTTGTGAAGAAAAAAAAATATTCCTTGATAAGTGGTGGCTTTTGATGTAAGTGTGCTTAAAGAAGAATGGGGTAATATACATTGATGTGAAGGTGGAGTTTTGGTTTAACATAAGTATGGGGTTTGAATGTTAAAGTATATGTATTAAAGCACTTAGGGAGGTGTAGTCACTCTTATTCTAACTGTATCCTACCCGTCCCGCAGCCTACATTACAACCAAATAAAGTCCTACTTGATCCTAGACTGAATAAGCTTGAGTAGTAAAGTAGTACACTACGGGCAAGCCTATGGTGCATCTTTTGCGGCATATGGATGTTATTTCTGAGAGTGAGTGAATTCTTTCTATCTTGAGTTCCTAAGTGCTCTAAAATTTTATTGTGTGGAACTACTCTCTTTTGTTGTGTGAGGGCACTTGATTCATGAAGGAAAGGTAATGTCAGTGACCTCTATGTTAGAGTAAGTGGGTGAGTTGTGAATAATGCGTGGTACTTGTGAGTCAAATCTTGAGGTGAAGATGTTACGCTTTTGTGCTTATCTATTTTACATACTCTTGGTGTGATGAGTTAGGAGAATTTTTTTAAAAGGTCGTGTCTATGAAAAAAGTGTAGTTTGATTGCTCGAGGACGAGCAATAGTTTAAGTGTGGGGTTTTGATGATAGGCTATAATTATGTATTTTAGTCGCTTATTACACTCAAATTTTCTGCACTTTAATTGAGTTTGAGCTTTAATCGCTAGTGTCTTGCACTAATTGTGTGTTATATGCCTTGTATGGGTGATTCCGAGCTACGTAGATGTTATGGAATGAATTCAAGTGACTTGGAGATTTGAAGTATGAGTAAAAGCCCAAGGAATTAAGCTGGGATCGTATTCGGGGATTAACGGATGATAGAGCAACAAAACAAAGAATCGAGTAGGCATTTTGCGCACTGTCAAGTAAAATACACATAACTTTTTGCTCAGAACTCCATTTGGTTCCAAAATATAATGGTTGGAAAGCTAACTCAAAGGGCTACAACTTTCATGTTATACGTTTTTCCAAATTTCAAACGGAACAGGGTGAAAAATGCGGTCGAAAATGCGACCGCGGACCTGACGCGGATTGAGCCAGTACACTAGGAAAGTACCGCTAGAAACTTGTACTTTTTCGCGTAGGAGAAGGTATAATTGTTTGGGCCCGACCCTACTTGGTATATATACATAGAAAAATGGTATTTTGAGGGGAGGAGATCAATTTTTGACACAGGTTCGACCTAAGGAGGCAGAGACACAATAGGAGCAAGGCGGGGAATTCTTCTACGAGTTTTTCCTTCCTCTTCCTATTTTTCATTGTTGGTTATGACTTTTAGTGTTGTAGTTTAACATACTATTATGAATAGCTAATTTGTTATCTAGGGTTTTGATGGAACCTTTTGAAGGATAAATTCTTGTTATGTTTTCATATAATTGAGCCGTAGTATTTTCTCTATTTGTTCAACTATATTATTCTTGTGGTTGATTGAAGGGCCCTCAATTAACTGTGCTTATTTAGTATGTATTACTCGGGAGAGAGTGCATATTTAGGTAGTTGTTGAACAACATCACTCCCGACGTATGTGAGTAATCAATAACCAAGGGTTTAAATATGGGATTAGGGATAAGGAAACCTTTGGTGCGATCTAAGTGAGCTGTAACTAAAGACAACTAGCGTAACTCGGGAGAGTATGTCTAGTAAATTGTCATAATTACTCGGGAGAGAATTACAACACGCAGAGCGCTCATGATCGGTAGAGAATACTTAGGCGAAATTATAGAAGACATAGCAGGAAGGATTCCGGCAATTGGGGAAATCATAACCCTAGACCTCCTTAATCTTTTCTCCAACCTGTAGTATCTTTAGTGTTAATTTATTATTTTAATTTGTGAGTTAGTTTGTTAAACACAAAAATCTTAATATCTATAAGTTAGGAATTGTTCAGGCTTGTATTCTTGGTGATAGTGAACAACTGTAGCTAAGCCTTAGTTCTCTGCGGGATTCGGCTCCGGACTTGTAAACCGGATTATATTTGCAACGACCGCTTAGTCCTTTTTATAAGGCGTAGTTGGGCGTGATCAGTTAGATTATGAAGCTCTTACGTATAAACTTTCAGTATATTATGTTGGAACTCTAATACACGGAATGTTCCAGCATTATGAAGCTCTTGCGTATACACTTTCAGCATATTATGGTGGAATTCTAGTAATATGAAGATAAACCTTATGACTAAGAAGAAGAGAAGAGATCTAAGAGAGAAGATAAACCTTATGACTAAGAATTGATGGTAATGTATATATAAAGATTTTCCTTGGCTAAGTTGGGTTTCAATATTTTTGCCACTATTTTACATCTTAGTTAGTAATTTAGTAGTAGTATATTGGAAAAAACTGATACATAGAACATGGTGGGCCGGTCTGGGACCGAGACCGGACCGGGCCCGCGGTCCTAACGGGCTAAACGGTCCCGGCGGGCCGGTCCTGGTGGGCCGATCCCTAAATGGGTAGGAAGCCCGTGACGAGCCGGTCTTGTACACGAGGCCCACGAGACCGGGACCGCTAAGTCCGGGACCGGCAGGCGGTCCTGGGCCGGTTCAACCGGGCCTAACGGTCCTAACGGGCTCCAACGGCTATTTTTTAAAAATTTTTTTTTTTTTTTAAAAATAGCCAACGGTCAGATTTTAAAATCTAGCCGTTGGCCTTTAATTTTCAACCGTTTGGAACTTTAAAAAATAGCCATTTGGCCCCCAAACTTTAT
>NW_017672909.1:25221-37885 GCF_001879085.1 Nicotiana attenuata
AAAAATTGCACGGGGCGCCCTATTTGGTCGCCCCCATTTAACATATACCCATTTTTTAAAAAAAGTTTTAACTTGTACCCACTTTTTAAACAACTTCAGTCCCCTTTCTCCTCCTCCTTCTCCTCCTTCGTTTTCTTCTTCTTTTTCTTCTTTCTTCTGCTGCTGTTGGTGCTACTATGAAACTTCAGTTCATGGGATGATTGCCATAAGTATGTTTATCAGATTATTTAAAAATAAATTATAAATAATTACATAAGTTAGTAGACAATAATTTGTGAATATTTCCACGTACGCGAAGTTTAAGGTCACACTTAGTAATTCTTTTCATGATAATTCTGTTCTTTTCACGTTTATTGTTTCCAAAATTTATGATTTAGATACTGTTGGCAATCTGATTATTTTATAGTAGTAATACACTATGAAAGAATAAGGTGACTATTTATCTAGTCTGTTAGAAAGCTTTTTCAAAAACTTCAGCTTATATAGTGCTGGAGTTTTTACAAATGAGCTAAATAACTTTAGCATCTTCTGGTGAAGTTTTTGAAAAAGCTTTATGACAAAACTAAGGAATCCATGACAAAAAAACTTCAGCTTATTAGTGCTGAAGTTTTACAAATGAACTAATAACTTCAGCATCTTCTGCTGAAGTTTTTGAAAAGTTTTATGACAAACTAATGAATCCAGGACAAAAAACTTCAGCTATTTAGTGCTGAAGTTTATACAAATGATAAATAACTTCAGCATCTTCTGCTGAAGTTTTTGAAAAAGTTTTATGACAAAACTAATGAATCCAGGACAAAAAAATTTCAGCTATTTTAGTGCTGAAGTTTTTACAAATGTACTAAATAACTTCAGCGTCTTATCCAGGACAAAAAAACTTCAGCGTATTGCCTTTGCTACTTCAGGCCCGTCTACTAGAATGCTGAAGTTTTGCGTGATTGCCTTTGCTACTTCAGCCCCGTATGCTGATGTTACGCGAAAAAGTGGGTACGCTTGCAATTTTTTTTGCAAAGCGGGCACAAGTTAAAACGTGACCCAAAAAGCGGGTATAGATGCAAATCCCCCCAAACCCTCTAGCTAATATATGACTGAAAGGTAGAATAAGAGAAGAACATTTTAGCCCAAGGCTGCAAATATCTAGGGGTGGCAATTTGAGCCCAAACCCATCCAATCCGTCCAACCTGCCCAGAGATTAATGGGTTGGGCTAAAATATTTTATCTCATGGGTCAATTAGTTAACCCAATTTTACTTTTTTTTTTTTGTATTTTCAATTATCTCTTCTTTTATTTTCTGCACCACCCACCCACCCTACCCCCTACCCCCCAAACCCCCCTAAGTTTTTTTTTACTTTTTATTTTTTTTTTGTATTTTCAATTTTCTATTTTTTTTATTTTTCTGCACCACGCACTCACCCAACCCCAACCCCCCCCCCCCAAGAGTTTTTTTTTTTTTGTATTTTTAATTTACAATTTTTTTGTTTTTCTGCACCACCCACACTACCCCCTCCCGCAAACCCCTCAATTTTTTTTTACTTTTTTTTTTAATAATTTTAATTTTATGTTTTCTATTTTTTTCATTTTTCTGCACCACCTACCCAGCCCAACCCCCAGCCCCACCTGTAAAATATTTTTCAACTTGCACATTTTAAGATAAAAGTTTTTTTAATGCAAGACGAGCATGGTTCTAAAATATGGGTCAAGTTGGGTGGGTTGGGTATGACCCATCGTTTAGCCCATCTTGACCCAACCCATCTTAGCCCAGTACACTTTGGGTTGGGTTGGGAAATGACCCATTTATTGACCTAACCCATCTTGACCCGCCTAAATTCAGCCCAACCCGCCCATTTGCCACCCCTACAAATATCTTGGCTCCTTAGGTGCGTCTGTTAACTCTACATCTAAAGAGAACATGCCCTATTGCTTACTGAATAAAATTCATAAAACACTATAGTTTAGAGCTTAATATTATATGTAATTATCAAAGTCAGCAGAACAAAGGAACAATTGAGCTCGAGAAGAGCTCCAATGGTGTGAATGGAGACTTGGAGAAGAAGACTGAAATTGAGAGCATCTTCGAGAAAGGAGCAAAATGAATTTGGAAATGAAAGTCTCAATCACATTATCTCAACAAGACTGTATATATACAATACACAATCAGAGAAGAAAGAAACTAACAAAGCCCAACTCCCAACTGACTAACTAACTTTTGGAGGTCTAACTAACTCAACAAACAACCTAACTGCTTGGTACTACTCTTAATGCTATAAGTACAACTACCCTAAAGAGCTATAAATAATACAGAGTTTATCTCTTAATGATCTCAATACCCCACCTCCTCAAGTTGGAAGTGAGGTTGTCACTGCCAACTTGCTGAGGATGTTGGAATGTTTGATCCCCGTTAGTGCTTTAGTGAGAATGTCGGCAAGTTGATGATCAGTTCTAATGTGAAGTAGAGAAATGAGCCCTTCCTGTAGATTGTTTCGAAAGAAATGACAGTCGACCTCAATATGTTTCATTCGTTCATGGAATACTGGGTTCCTTACTATGTGAAGTGCTGATTGGCTGTCGCAGAATACTGCAATAGGACTGGAGAATGGGACTGTGAGTTCTTCAAGCAGCCTTTGTAACCACACCAGCTCACCAACCACTTTTCTGATGGACTTGTATTCTGCTTCTGCTGATGACAAGGAGATGGTTTCCCGTTTCTTCGGTTTCCAGCTGATAGGGCTATCTCCCAGTAGAACAATGTACCCGGTTACTGATTTCCTGGAGTCTGGGCATGATGCCCAATCAGAATCACAGTATGCTCTCACTGTATAGTCAACATTTTTGGAGAAGAAAACCCCTAGGTTGGGATCAGCTTTCAAGTATCTCAATATGTGATAACCTGCCTTCAATTCTGGCTCCCTTGGGTCTTGCATGAACTTGCTTAGATGTTGAACACTAAAATCTATATCCAGTCTTGTGTTAGTTAGAAAATTTAATTTTCCAATCAACTTTTTATAACACATAGGATCTGGCAGAGGAACACCTTCCTTGGCTTTTAATTTCACATTTGGATCAAGGGGTAATGATAAAGGACTACAACTGAGACAATTATACTCTTTCAAAAGATCAATGACAAATTTTCTTCGGGAGATGATGACCCCATCATCCTTATAAAGAATTTCAAATCCATGGAAATACTGTAGTCTCCCTAGATCTTTAATTTTGAAACTATCATGTAAGGACTTCTTCAAAAGTTTTATTTCTTCAAGATCTGTTCCTGTAAGTATCGCATCATCAACATACACTGCTACATATACCAAGGATGTCCCAATCTTCCTGTAGAACAATGAATAATCATGCATGAAATGCTCATAACCTCTGGAGTACAGTGCTTCTGTGATGACCCAAAAGGTCATCTCTTGTTTTAGAGTCCGTTTCTGTGTTCTGAGGCCTTGAAAACCTCCTTGTATCCCTCCTCGATTTACGTGCACAGTCCGGGCGCGATACCGGAAAGCTTTTGTGTGAAATTTTTAAAGAAATAATGATTTTGGCTTAAAAATATGATTTTAGTTGACTTCAGCCAACATTTTGGGTAAACGGACCCGGACCCGTGTTTCGACGGTCCCGGAGGGTCTGTAGTAAAATATGGGACTTGGGCGTATGCCCGGAACGGTCCCTAGCCCGAGAAAAGGAATTTTTAAAGAAAATTGTTTGCTCGAAAATGTAAGGACTTTTGGAAATAAAATGGTGTCTAATCTTGATGGTATCAGGCTCGTATTTTGGTTCCGGAGCCCGGTACAGGTTCAATATAATATTTACGTCATATCTGCAAAATTTGGTGAAAAACGGAAGAGATTTGATATAAATCAGACCTTTGGTTGAAAAGTTAGAGATTTGGACTATTTTATGAATTTCATGAGTTTTGGTGTTAACTTCGTTGTTTAAGATGTTATTTTGGCGATTTGATCGCACGAGCAAGTCCGTATGATGTTTTTAGACTTGTGTGCGTGCTTGGTTCGGGTGAGTTTTGGATAGGCCACGGAGTGTTTTGGGACTTTATCGCAATTGCGAAGAAGCCCAGACCAGAATTGGTTCGCATTTGCGAACATCCCTTCGCAATTGCGAAGTCAACAGGGAGGGGCTAGTCATCGCAATTGTGACAAAATGCTCGCAATTGCGAGAGGAGCAGACATGCAACAGGTTCGCAATTGCGAAGCCTGTCTTGCATATGCGAGCTTCGCAATTGCGAAGCTCCAGTCGCAATTGCGACATCTACACCTGAACAAAACATCATTTGGACGTGATTTCAACTTCATTCTTCAAAATTTCGAACCCTAAATATCCCTAGGTGATTTTTCAAAGACTCAAACTTCTCCAAATCATAGGTAAGTGATTTATAACTCATCTTCTTCAATCTAATTCATCTTTTTACATGATTTCACTTCACAATCTAGGGTTTTTCATGGGAAATTGGCTGTTCTTGGGTAGAAATTAGGATTTTTGAATTTTGGGGATTTGGACCTCAAATTGAGGTCGGATTTCAAAACCAATTGCATATTTGAGTTCGTGGGTGAATGGGTAATCCGGTTTTGGTTCGAACTTCGAGTTTTGGCCAAGCGGGCCTGGGGTTGGTTTTTGACTTTTTGGGGAAAACATTGGGAATTTATATTCATGCATTAGAATTGGTTTATTTAATATTTATTGATGTTATTAAATTAATTATGGCTAGATACGAGTGAATTGGTGGTGGAATCGAGAGGTAAAATGGTGGTTGAGTGTTGAATTACCCGTTGGCTTGAGGTAATTGTTTGGTCTAACCATAACTTGAGGGACTAGGGATCCCCAACTTGCTTGCTATGTGAAATATCATGTGTGTGGCGTATAGGTGTGGTGACGAGTACCTATGCGTCACCAAATTACTTGTTTGGCACGTTTCCTTTCCCCGTTTCCCTATATCTTGCTTTCCTGCCTTAATTGCTAATTGACCATAAATGTTTTCATGTCTAATTGCTTCATGTTAACTGTTGTTTACTTTATTGAATTATTTAATTGCTTCATGTTAACTGTTATTTTCTTTATTGAATTATTTAATTGCTTCATGTTAATTGTTGATGTTCCCATTGAAGTATTATTGGTTTTGTAGCTACATTTTATTCACCCCGTTGGCTTATATTGATTTATTGGTGCCTTATGGTGCACCTTGCTTGGTCTCGCTAAATTGTTTTCACGGGTGAAGTTTCATAATCGTAGCGATATTCCATTGTATGGATTGAAGTATAAGAGATGTGGAAATTGAGTTAACTTGTGAAGCACCTTGTACTTATTCTTTGTGATTGGTGTTGATATATACATATGTTGGGATAGCGTTGCACGCCGCAACAGGAGGAATAAGGGAGAAATATGATTAACTGGTGGGATCGGGTTGCACGCCGCAATAAGGGGTAATAAGGGTGGACAAGTGGGATCGGATTGCGCCGCAACATGAGGAATAAGGGTGATATGTGTCGAGGAGTAATAAGGGAGGACGGGTGGGATCGGGTTGCACGCCGCAACAAGGAGGAATAAGGGAGAATATTGATACTATTATTGTTTATATGGTGGGATCGGGATGCACGCCGCATCAGTTATATTTTTTTGGCATTCATTTCTGTTGATGTCTATTACTGAGATATTGAGAACTCCCTAAGGATTGGTTATAGCTGGATACTAGTAGAATTGCTGAGTCCTGTGTTCCTTTAATGCAAGTTCCGATTATTTTTTATTCTTACCTCTTTTCTATTTATTACAAATTGTTGCAGGTTATATATATATTGTTACGCCCCGCCGTAGCCTCGTCACTACTTCGTCGAGGTTAGGCTCGACGCTTACCAGTACACGGGGTTGATTGTACTGATACTACACTATACACTTTTTATGCAGATCCCGGTGCTGGACCATACAGACCGTTGTTCGAGGTTGCTGCTTTTAGTCCAGTGGAGACCCGAGGTAGTCTTGCAGGCGTCCGCGGGCCTCGGCGTCCCCTTCTGTCCTGTTTCCTTTCTGTTTTATCTATTTCTGAGACAGATATGTATTTCTTTGTTCAGACTATTATTTGTAGTATTCGTAGACGGTCCATGAGATTGTGGCACCAGTTCTGGGTGGAGTTTTATTATGGTTTCGTTGTGGTATTAAGAATCTGTTAAATTCTGTTCTTTCATATTTATTCCGCTGATTTACTTATGTTAACTTGTAAACTTTTAAAAGATAAAAGGAAAAGGTGAGACAATTTGTAACGTTGGCTTGCCTAGAGAGTACAATGTTTAGTGCCATCGCGATCCCGACGGTGGGAAATTCAGGTCGTGACAAGTTGGTATCAGAGCACTAGGTTGCTTAGGTCTCACAATTCACGGACAAACTTGGTACAGTCTGAGGTATCGGTACGGGGACATCTGTGCTTATCCCCAGAGGCTACAGAGTTAGGAACAGTATCACTTCTATTCATCTCTGTCGTGCGGTTTGATCTCTCAATGCTAATTGAACTCTCAACTCTGTCCTTTTGCAGATGGCAGAATGCGCATCAGCTGATCAGCAGCCCGAGCCCCCAGTGGCAGCTCCTATGAGGGGCAGAGGACGAGGCCGAGGTCGTGCTAGAGGCCAAGGTAGGGGCAGGGCACAACCTAGAGCAGCAGCACCAGCGGCGTAGCCTCAGGTTGAGTTTGATGATGAGGTTCCGGCCCAGACCGTTCCAGCGGGACCAGCTCAGGTCCCAGAGGGGTTCGTAGCTACCCCGATACTCCAGGATGCTCTGGTCCGTCTAGTGGGCCTTATGGAGAGTGTCACTCAAGCAGACATACTTTCTGTAGCACCAGTTGTCTCTCGGGATGAAGGGAGGAGTACAAACTCTCGCTACTCACACTCTGGAGCAGATGGCTCCCCAGTTTCAGACTCCAGCAGTTCAGCCAGTTGGGGTAGTTCCGCCGCGTGTTGCAGCACAGACCGGTGATGGATCAACTATGCCCTCAGATGCTTTGTAGAGGTTGGACAGGTTCACCAAGATATTCACTACTACCTATGGCAGTACATCTTCAGAGGACCCCCAGGACTATTTGGACAGTTGCCATGAGGTTCTACGGAACATGGGATAGTGGAGACCAATGGGGTCGACTTTGCCGCTTTTCGCTTGTCAGGTTTCGCCAAGAAGTGGTGGAGGGATTTTTGTTTGGCTAGACCAGCTGGGTCGCCTGTTTTGACTTGGGATCAATTTTCTCAGCTATTTTTGGAGAATTTTCTCCCCATTACTCAGAGAGAGGAATATCGGAGGCAGTTTGAGTGCCTCCAGCAAGGTTCTATGACCGTCACTCAGTACGAGACCAAATTTATTGACTTGGCCCGTCATGCTCTCCTTATACTCCCCACAGAGAGAGAGAGGGTGAGGAGGTTTATTGAGGGACTTGCTCAGCCTATCAGATTGCAGATGGCCAAGGAGACAAGGAGTGAGATTTCCTTCCAGGATGCGACCAATGTGGCCCGACGAGTCGAGATGGTTCTAGCTCAGGGTAGTGGTCAGGGGTCTGACAAGAGGCCATGTCATTCTGGTGGATTCAGTGGGACCTCATTTGGAGGTCGAGGTACTTTTAATAGAGGCCATCATCCCAGGTCATTTCATTCAGCACTCCAGACATCTCACGGAGCTTCAGGGAGTCATGGTCCCTATGTACCTCCTTCAAGGCAGCCAGCTCATAGTGCACCGCCAACTTCTATCAGAGCACCCCCTATTCAGAGTTATTATCGCGGTCAGCCGGCCCTCCAGGGTCAGTCTCAGTTTTCCCAGCCGTAGTATTTAGATGGATATCCGGAGGGCTTGTCCGAGGTTAGTGGGTGCTCAGTCGCAGCAACAGAGTTCTCGTGCCATGATTCAGGCACCGCCTGCCTAGCCAACTAGAGGTAGGGGTCAGGGAGCTAGAGGTAGGGGTCAGCCCGCTAGAGGTGGAGGTCAGGCCGTTAGAGGTGGAGCCAAGGCCGCTAGAGGTGGAGGCCAGCCAGTAGGAGGCCATCCCAGAGATATAGTTAGGGTGGTGGGGCCCAACCCCGATGTTATGGTTTTCCAGCCACGCCTGAGGCTCAGTCCTCCGATGCTGTTATCACAGGTACTATTTCGGTTTGTAGTAGAGATGCTTCAGTTCTGTTTGATCCAGGGTCTACATACTCCTATGTGTCTTCTTATTTTGCTTCATATTTGGTTGTGCCTCGTGATTCTTTGAGTGCTCCTGTATATGTGTCTACGCCAGTGGGTGACTCTATTGTTGTAGATCGTGTCTATCGTTCGTGTGTGGTTGTTATTGGGGGTCTTGAGACCCGTGTAGACCTTCTACTCCTCGATATGGCTGATTTCGATGTTATTTTAGGGATGGATTGGTTGTCACCTTACCACTCTATATTGGACTGTCATGCGAAGACCGTGACCTTAGCCTTGTCGGGTTTGCCTCAATTGGAGTGGAGAGGGACTCTTGGTCATTCTATTAATAGGGTTATTTCTTATATGAAGGCTCGGCGTAAGGTCGAGAAGGGGTGTTTGGCTTGCTTGTCATATGTTCGTGATTCTAGTGCTGAGGTTCCTTCTTTGGAATCCGTGCCAGTAATTCGGGAGTTTCCAAAAGTATTTCCTGCAGACCTGCCGGGGATGCCACCCGACAGGGATATTGACTTTTGCATTGATTTGGCTTCGGGCACTCAGCCCATTTCTATTCCTCCATATCGCATGGCTCTGCCAGAGTTGAAAGTATGGAAGGAGCAACTGCAAGACTTGCTTGATAAGGGCTTTATGAGACCTAGTGTCTCGCCCTGGGGTGCGCCTGTATTGTTTGTTAAGAAGAATGATGGATCGATGAGGATGCGTATTGATTATCGGCAGCTGAACAAAGTCATCATCACGACAAGTATCCCCTGCCGAGGATTGATGATTTGTTTGACCAGCTTCAGGGTGCCAAGGTATTTTTGAAGATTGATCTGAGATCCGGCTACCATCAGTTGAGGATTAGGGCATCCGATGTCCCTAAGACAGCTTTCCGCACTCGGTACGGGCACTATGAGTTTTTAGTGATGTCATTCGGGTTGACAAATGCCCCAGCAGCGTTTATGGATTTGATGAACCGGGTGTTCAAGCCTTATTTAAATTCCTTCCTGATTGTCTTCATTAATGATATTTTGATCTACTCCCGCAGCCGAGAGGAGCACGAGCATCACCTTTGAGTCATTCTTCAGGCTCTGAGAGACAGTCAGTTGTATGCTAAGTTTTCAAAATGTGAGTTTTGGTTGAGTTCAATTGCATTCTTGGGTCACGTCGTATCAGCAGAGGGTATCCAGGTGGATCCGAAGAAGATAGAGGCAGTCAAGGACTGGCCTAGACCCACATTAGCTACAGAGATCCGGATTTTCTTGGGTTTGGCGGGTTATTACCGCTGGTTCGTGGAGGGGTTTTCATTATAGCAGCCCCGATGACCAGGTTGACCCAGAAGGGTGCCCAGTTTAGGTGGTCGGACGAGTGTGAGGCAAGCTTTCAGAAGCTCAAGACAGCTTTGACCACGGTGCCGGTGTTGGTTTTTCCCACAGGTTCAGGGCCATATAAAGTGTATTGTGACGCATCTCGTATTGGATTGGATTGGGTGCGATGTTGATGCAGAATGGCAAGGTTATTGCATATGCTTCGCGACAGTTGAAGATTCACGAGAAGAATTATCCAGTTCATGATTTGGAGCTAGCAGCCATTGTTCACGCGCTGAAGATTTGGAGGCATTAATTATATGGCATGTCATGTGAGATGTTCACGGATCACAAGAGTCTACAGTATCTGTTCAAGCAGAAGGAGCTAAATTTGAGGCAGATGAGGTAGTTAGAGCTATTGAAAGACTATGATATCACCATCTTGTATCATCCAAGGAAGGCCAATGTGGTGGCCGATGCTTTGAGTAGGAAGTCAACCAGTATGGGCAGCCTTGCATATATTCCAGTCGGTGAGAGACCGCTTGCTTTGGATGTTCAGGCTTTGTCCAATAAGTTCGTGAGGTTGGACGTTTCTGAGCCCAGCAGTGTTTTAGCTTGTACAGTCGTGCGGTCTTCATTATTTGAGCTTATCCTTAGGGACACAGTGCGACATGGTGGTGCCAAGCAGGTTACAGTTGGAGATGATGGAGTTTTGAGGATGCAGGGTCGAGTTTGTGTGCCTAATGTGGATGGACTACGTGAGTTGATTCTAGAGGAAGCCAATAGTTCCCGGTATTCTATTCATCCGGGCGCCGCCAAGATGTATCAGGATTTGCGGCAACATTACTGGTGGAGGAGGATGAAGAAGGATATTGTAGCGTATGTAGCTCGGTGTTTGAATTGTCAGCAGGTAAAGTGTGAGCACGTGATTTTTGCCCTATATGAATCACTCCCAGAAATTCAAAATAAAATAATTGTTTTCAGTGTTTGCAATTTTTGTTATATGTTTGCATTCGTTTGTGAATTTTTATTAGGAAAAAATAAAAAAAATATGTTGCATTTGCATTTAGGGTTTGACTTTGCATTTTGAAGAATTAACTAGTAATTACGTATTTTATATAAAAAAGGAAAGATCACAGAATAGTTTAATTTGCAATTTTGGAGTTAATTTTTGATTTTAGTAGTTTTCCTTTTAATTTGTTAGTGGTGGTAATCATCATCTAGGTTTAGTTATTATTTTAGGATAATTAGGTGTTAGGAGTTAATTAAGATTTTAGTTTAATTTTGAAAAAAAAAGAAAAAAAAGAAGAGAAAACAAAAGAGAAAACAAAGAGAATCAGAATTTTGGGCCATTATAACTCAAGACCCCCAAGCCCAATGCCTTCCTAACCCAAAGTCCGCCCAAACCGGCCCAGTTCCACCCCTTACCCGATCCGGTCCAGCCCCCCAATACCCCAAACGACGTAGTTTTGGCTAGGATTAATCCCGGCCGTCGAGGTTTGATGATCGGACGGTTGGGAAGCCTAGGTCACTTAATATTTAAGTGTCCAAATCAACCCCACCCCCCTCAGAACCCCCCAGGCCCCGTCTCCCTCACCCACACTCACCTCTTTCAGAGAACAGCCCCCTCCGCCCTAAGCCACTGCCCTCCGCCCTCCGGAAATCGTCTACGGCGGCGGCCGACGTTCAATTGCCACCGAATCTTCACCATAGCATCCCCTCCTCCACCCAATCCCAAATCTTCAACCATTTTTTCTCAAATCTCACCGGAATGTCTCGAATTTTAGAAACCCTAGCACCGCCTCCGCCGTGTCCGGCGGCGCTGACCCCAATCTACCCCAAACCCCACCAAAACAACACCAAGGAACCCCCTCACCCCCTCTTCCTTAATCTATGACCTATTACCCTTGAATCTTAGTAGGATTGTTCGAATCTGGGTTTGAAGGGATGACCTAAATTTCCAAATAGTCCAGTCGGCGAGGTTTTAGAAGTTTCGTGGTTGGAATCGATCTCAGTTGTGTGTTCTCATTTGAGAACGCACGATTGAGACTTATTCCGGCCACAAATTCAAAGATACATCGAAGCTTTGTTCAAGGAGGATTGGGGAGGTAAGCTTGTTTTTCTTTTTCCATTTTTATTTTTGTTTTGCTATCCGCATCTGTCTTCTTCTTCTTTTCTTCTTGTTTGAAGCATGTGTTCATCTTAGTTTTGTTTTAGGTCGTTCAATTTCCAGAAAACTCGTGTCGAATTCGAAAGTATTTTGTTCAAATTTGTTTGTTTGTTTTAGTTTCAATAATTATGCATCTCTCTTTAATTAGTAATGTTAGTCCATAATTTAGTTCACTACTTTAGTTGTTCCAGTTTACTAGATTGATTAGTATAGGAGTTAATTGCTTTTTCTTTAGTTTATTTGATTAGCTTAAGTTTTTTTGTTTCTTTTAAATCTGGGCCGCATTTAAATCCTCAGTTTGAGTAGGCTGATTTCCTTGAGTTGAATCATTCTTGACCCATGTTTGGACTGTTTCAATTACTGGGTCAGCTTGGTCCATGAATTTCAAGGTAAAAACAGGGTCATTAAAGGGTATTTTAGGTAAATTAGAATCAGGGAATCTTTTGGTACTGATTTGAGAAGTCCCTACAAGCTTCTAGGTTGGGGGTTTGAATGACAATTTCTGATTTTTGGTAGCATAACTTGGGTAGCAAGTCAGTAATTGAGGGATCTCTAAGCTAAAACCAAAGTTCTAAAAGGGCTAAAGATGCAAATCTGTTTTTCTATTATTGCCCTATTGGCTTGCCTATAAAGGCACTCTTTCTTGCCTTAGAGGGCAGAGATTTTAGGGAGCAAAAGTACAGAAAAAGTAAAAACGGTTGGTGTTATTGCTTCATTGAATTGTTTTCAGTAATTTTGATTCCTTTTAATTTCTGAGAACAAATTTTTCTGATCCTGAGAGCTCAAATGGATTGATACTTTTTTTAGAAGAGCTTATGGTTCAACTGTTAAGGGTCACTGTTCCATTGATTTTTGTGTGCTATTTTCTGAAGCTTTTAGTTCTGAAATAATTGTTGGGTATATCCAAGGTTTAGAAGATGGATTGGATTTGGTTTTAAGGTCTGAGTTTACGGTTTTTGGGTTATATTCAAGTGGGCTATTCTAGTAGATTGGTTGAGTGTTGTTTCTAGGTTTTTAAAATCGGTTCACTGAATTGTGTCCCTGCTG